>NC_135556.1:10190000-10475000 GCF_964340395.1 Glandiceps talaboti | reverse complement strand
GTCTACTTCAAAACAACTCAGACCACTACTAAGATAGAGTGGTCTGAGAAAACAACTACAAAAAATATACTTCTAACTCATTAGCATATGAATGTTTTAAGAAGTTAAGTAGCCAATAAAACTCTTAAGAAGTTTTTGTTAAAATTTGTGAATAAGTACTGAGCTTCAAGATACAATGTAGGTAGGAGTGAAACAATAAGATAGACGTTATTAGATCTCTCAGTAAACGGTGTTGATATTGTTGATATTTAGAAAATAAAATGTATGTGTACTATTGTGTACACTGTATAGTGATTGTTTTACAGCCTGTGTTATGTACATTGTATACTAGTATATTACAATCATGGTGTACAGTCAGTAAACTAACAATTTTTGCATGGAAAACATATAAATTTTGCCTAGTTGGATTATTTCTGAATAAGAATACAAGGTGTTATGTACTCATATACACTTGTATGTTTAATCCCATAGACAAGTGTGTTAAAGTATGTCTATGATGGTTGATTTGGAAGGACATTTCATACTATAATTTAAACATATATTTTCACCACTAGAAAGCTTTGCGATTTTACAGTCTTCAGCTAGCTCTCAAAGACTATATTTTTTACTGATTACCAGACTGGTACATTATGTGTTCATTTACAGGCAGACATAGTCACTACTTACTTAATTATGTATTTTTGGTTTCCAGCGAAATTAGTGAAAATAACTCTTCAACAAAAAACTTCCAGGTGTACAGTATCATTCTAACTCTGGACATGCATACATATTTTTTGTTCACAAGTTAATATTTTTTATAAGTTTGTCTAAAGTTTTATGGGTTTTTTTTCTACATGTGTTTATGCCCTTATGTGTGAATAGAGGCAGATAAATAGTGATATCTTAAAGCATTAGCCACCAAGACACAAGATAAAGTAAGTAAACCAGGATAAAGAAGGAATTGCATATTCAACAGAAAGCAATCAGCTTAAGTGATATTAAAGATTACCTCATGGTATGTTAATCCAACAAGTTAGTTTGTAAATTCATGGTCATCACCGTTGATGGTTTGAAAAACAGACAGGGATAAGTGCAGTTTCTATGTCTGCAGTTTGAATGACATGCTTGCAATTACTGTTTCATCAAAACTGTCTATGTGGAGATATTGCTATTATGATGACAATAGTCCAGTTCAATTTGCTAATTGTTATTCATTACTAAGCAGATCTCAACTCTGGAATGAATTTGTGCCAGCACTCACACCGTCACACATCATCAATAGAGTAGAAATAAACTGAAGAAACAAACTATGTTTTTGTGAAGGGCTTTAAATAGTTAATATCTACTTTTTTTACTGGGGTTCCCAAACAAAAATCATAGATAGTATGGGAAACTATGCAACTTTTACCCCATTCCCCCATTTTGTTATTTGGGTTCCCCAACCTTAGCGGAAACACTGAGAAAGGACAACTCGAACACCACTTTAGCCAAAGATCGAATTAGCCCAGTTTAAAAGGCCCTTCCAGTGACCTCCTCTAAGCCAAATAATATCTACCTGTCAAATTTCTATACAGGTAGTACATGTAGTATACTGTATTACTGATATACTTATTACATTAACCTATTTTATTGTAGTGTTCTTGAATATCTTTATTACACTTACAAATGTATATTGTCAATTTTCTATATGGTTTTAATAAAGTTAAATCTAATCTAATGTAGAATATACGTAGTCACGAGTAGGAAAACAGTCAAATATGTGGAGAAAATTTATAGACCACACAAGTCCCAAGTTTGTGTATCTACAGAAAACTTACAATGTTTTTTTTTTTGGATAGTTTGATATATTGGTTAATTTATTAGTATAATGTTTTCTATTAAACTCAATTAAAAAATCCACTATTTGTGATTTATTGTAGTTTAATATTTGAGTTTGTCAACTTTACTGACATTAATGTATTAACCAGTTTTCTGAAATAAAGTTATTGGGCAAATTTACCGACATTATTTTAATCAATATTTGGGAATGAGTTATTTGCCATAATGTGATGACATCAAGTCAACCAATTTCTGAAAGTTATTAGCTAAATTTGATGATAATACAGTTGATTTCACAATACCATGCAGCTTTTCTGTTTGATGCAATCAAGCAGAAACCAACAAGAAACTGCATATGCCAAACTTCAATAGCAAGATTGTATTTTTTTGCTACAATTAGTCTAAAAATGAAATAAACCATTTAAATGTATTGCAACTCCATGCAGACATTTGGGCAACAATGTTCTTCTTTGTATCAAACACCTGATAAAATGTCCTTTGCAGTGTTCATTTAATGTCTGTATGGTGGCATGTGTAGTTCATTTCACTCAGACAAAATGTAGCAAGACACTGTAGTCATTAAAGTGTAGCATGTCCAGTTTCTGCATGGTTTCTGCGTGGTTGTATCAAACAGAAAATTTAGCTATATACACAGTATACTGAAATTCACTGTGCATACTTTTGGATTGATTAAACATAATTTTCAGATACATCAATATTTGATAGTCATATTGAATATCACATTATCATGTGATAATGTGAGGGACAATTGCACAATGTCGCACAACCTCAACAAACGAACATCATTCATTTAGGTCAAACCCCCTCCCCCTCCCCCTAAACGAATGTTCAACATCAAACGTTTATATATGATGTAAACTTTGATTAGAACTGTAGCAGTCACACCACTTATGATCGATGTAATGTAAAAACATGATGATAAACACATTAAAATACTACCAGAAATCCAGTACCATATCTCACATTAGAAGTAAATTTTTATCAACTTATCAACATCTCAGTAGTAAATACAAAAGCTGTTATCATTGAAGGACTGAAAGTTTTCCATTGGAATTTGGTTAGAGGTGCAAAAATGAAGTTCAGCAATCACATTAATGCCAGACACCCCCCTCCCCCCCCCCCCCCCCCCAAGAAAAAAAATGAACAAAGTACACTCATTAAGTTTGTGTGACACTGTGCGATCATCCCTTACTGGTAATTTAGCAGATACATCAATGTGGTTTTGTGAAAAGTGTTGACTTGGTTTTGAAATACCAATGAATTGTGTTTATCAATGAACGTGATACCATAACAGTGTTTGTAATAAGTATGATGAAAGTGAATGTAAACTCATCACAATTCTATAACAAATATAACAAGTTGAAATAGTTAATTAAAATAGCTTTCTAGCAGCTGGTTACTAGCACTATGCAAATTGATTTATGCCGACATGTATTGAAAGATTTTGAGAATCTGCCAACAAAATTTGGATATGCAAATACTTAACAGGGGGTGATATCGTTTTAAAACTGTGTTTTTCATCATATGACCATTGGATTAATGAATACATGTATTGGTTAGTCAGTTTGTTGGCTGGTTGGTCACTTTGTCAGTTAGGCCTAACACACAAAAATGTGTGGTTCCGATTACACTCGATTTTCGAATAGGTGGGGTAGGTAGATTTCTTTATTATATTTTTTAATAAATTTTTTCATATGTGAATGTCTAAATCAGGTACATTGTAGTTATGTTTTCCGTTGTTTTCCATTTGGTCTCTGTGTTATTGGTTTCTGTCTCATCAAATGTACGGAGCCATTAAAGATCGGAAGAACAATTTCATATAAAATGTCAGTTTCCGCATCCACTATTTCTTGCGAGACTTCAGTTTTCACAATTTTATTATTTTTTTCTCGAATATGTAAAAAAAAGTTTTGGGTTCGCGTGAAAAACAATTTTTTTTATTAGGCCTTAGAAAAAAAACCCCCACATTTTACAAAAATCATCCCGTAAAGCTCAAACAGATTTTTGTGTATTTTTGCCACACAATTAAGTTTACAGAAATTAATTCTTAGGTTTAGGGAAAAAAATAATTATAGTTATAAATTAATGGATAAATCATGAGAAATGCATGAAAAAAATTTGTGTTGCCTGTATAAAGATACTTTCAACACAGATGAAAATATCATATTTCTGCAGTTCTTTTATGTTTTGAACTATGCGCAGCTGTAATTGCCATAAAGACATGTTTAGGACCACACCTTTTAACATGATTATGATAGTGTTTGTGCGTTGGACTAGAGCTGTTAACATGATATGGTACATGTATAATATGTGTTTGGGACCTGGCCGTTACCATGACTGTGTATGTGATAGTGTATGTGTTAACTGTTTGGGACCAGAGCTGTTGTAAAGTGTATGTGTTTGGAACCAAAGCCATAACTTATGTAGTGCATGTATAATATACGTTAGGGACCTGGCCGCTACCGATATATTATGATAGTGTATGTGTTAACTGTTTGGGACCAGAGCCATTATTAACAATGTGTTTGGAACCGAAGCCATAACTCGCATGTGTTTGGGACCAGAGCTGTTACCATAATAGTGTATGTATGTGTTAACTGTTGGGACCAAAGTCGTTATATTAACATACGTGTTTGGAAATCAAATCCATAACTAACATATACATGGTAGATACATGTATGTCAAATTTGTATGAAACCAGAGCTGTTAACTTAGTGTATGTATGTGAGACTATGCAGAGCGTTATCATATATATGTGTGTGGATGTGAGGAACTGGAGCCTTTATCATATAGTGCAAGTGTTTGGGACCACAGCCGTTAACATATAGTGTACTGTTTTGGACACATACAGTAGACCCTGTTGACATTTGATAACAGATGTTATGTGAAAGTGTATCAATTTCATTATCTTTTGTTTAATATCATAGTGTCACATATTTCTTTTATCAAATAAGGTTCAAGGATGGCTGTTTTTTGCCAGCCAGTATATATTATTTTACCTTTATCAACAGGGAAAGAATGATTGGTTTTCACTGCAGACGTGCCTTATAATGTTTCTACAGTCATTCATGTATAAGAAGTTGTATAAAGTTAACTGAGAATAGATATCCTAGTACAAAAAAATTGTCTTATAAAAAATAACTGATAATTAGCTATATTTTAGAACATTTAATTCACAAAACATTGTCACCTGCTACAAAACTAAGGATCCGATTCCATTGCTACATGTATAGACTCTAATAAGTGACTGTGAATGTTACATACACCTGTATGCAGTGAGAGTTTTTAAGGTCCACATCCAGTGTATTTCAATTGAGAGCACACCATTGTTTCAAACCTGTGCAATAATTTTCCACATCATATATATCCTGGCACATGCACTTAACCAAATATGGTAATTAAGTCCAGCACCTGTTGATATCCATAACTCACTCAGTGCTTTGGCTTTGATTTTCTCAATACATTTTTTCTGCATGACATAACATTTCAATATTTATGTGCAGGTATTTACAATGTTTCATTAGATGTATAATAAAACCTTTAAAAATGAGGTATGAGTTTGCCAACCACCATATATGGCTTATCGGCCTCATTCCTAAAGTTGGGCCAATATTCTCCTGTACAAACTCAGTCCACAAAACCCATTTCCAGGCTGTAAAGATTAGTATATTGCTTCACCTAAAGGATGGGGATCTGAAATGTTATACATATCTGAATACACAGAAGGAATTTATGTAGCTGTTTCTAGCCAAGGAAAATATGAGTGACCTAAGGGGCCTTTGTCACTTCGAGTCACTAGACGAATTAGTTACAACCCTTAGGTCATGAGTATTCTCCAACTGAATGAAGAAAAATATTGGAGAATAACATAATTATACTATATATGAAAGAAAAATCGGGGAAAGTAATGATAACTTTGAAAGTTTTGACTCATATATTTCGAACACAGCAAACCTAAGTGATGTAGACACGCGTTGTCGTGATGTAGAATGACCAGAGTATACATTCCATATTTTTTGTTCAACTCAACCTGAACACGGTATAATTTACTGCATTTGTAGAAAAGTCAAGTATATTTCTGTTATAGCAATAAATCTTTTCAAAATATAAATGGTAATTTGTTGAGTGATGCATAGGAAGTGCATATAAATATAAAACAAATATTTTTGTACAGTTCAAAATATGTGTCGATAAATATCGATTAAGTGACAACATTCTGAATCACATTATTAGTTTGGATGTGTTCTCTGTACCATGTAAAAGATCTTTAATCTATTTTTGTACTATTAATAAAAAATTGTATGTCTGTCACTCAAACAAATAAATAGAGAATACAGTAATGTAAAGTAAACTAAAATTTTTGTATTCCCAGAACCTTAGAAATGTTGGATGAATAATGTTATTTCTATCTTTTTCGCTTTTTTTTTTCAACAGGTACACGCACTTTTAATTTGAAGAACTGACTCAGAGTACAACAATGGCGTGTGACGAAAAAGACAAAGAGTTTCTTTCGGGTACCACCATGCACGGAGTCGGTCGTATCGTGGAAAGATCTCGTCTTGTTTTCAAACTGCTCTGGTTGTTTATCGTACTAAGTGCCATGGGTGTTTGTGTGTGGCAAATTGCTGATAGATTTAGCCGTTTCCTGGAATTTAACGTGAATACAGAAATCAATTTAAAGTTCCTAAATGAAATAGAGTACCCCGCTGTGACTTTCTGTAACTTTAATAGGTAAGATTTTGATTTCATAATTACATTGTACAATATACCACTTGGTAGAATCACAAACAAGTAAGAAGGTGTAAATTCCACTTATGCTGAGCAATTTTTGAGATGAAAACATACCCTCCGGCTGAAGTCCTCTTTAGTTCCTATGGTAACCATATAAGACATAATTTTAAGAGAGTTATTGGAATCACCACTCACAAAAAATCACACGGAAGCTGCTATTTATGATGATGAAAATGAAGTGATCCATTTTGACTCAAAAAGGCCATTTCCTATTTGGTTGCTATGGTAACAACTTTCATATTAATTTTTATCATTTAAGTTTTAAGTCTGGCTTATTAAGAAACCTTGGGCAACATAAAATTCATGCATGATACAGTTTGGCAAAGACTGACTCATATTTTTCACATTTTGGAAGTTATGGCAACAGCTTAAATCTGTTTCTGGTAATGTACTTGGAACACTACTTTGAGTAATGCAGACCCCATGGATACCTGTGACACATATGTATGCCATTTTTTTTTCGCAAAACTTAAATTTTATATATATGTGTTGCCATGGTAACCGAATCTCATAGTCAGACTTTTTAAGATATCTTCCAAACTAACACTCTGTCCAACTACCCCTTGCATAAGACGGGCAATTTACCAGAATCATAATTTCATCACTCTGATTAATATGAAAGTTTTTACCCTGGCAACCAAATAGGAAATGGCCTTTTTGAGTCAAAATGGATCACTTCATTTTTCATCATCAAAATATAAAGTACAAGCTTCCGTGGGAGTTTGTGAGTTGTGATTCCAATAACTCTCTTAAAATTATGTCTTGTATGGTTACCATAGGAACTTAAAGACTACTTCAGCTGGAGGCTAAATTTCCATCTCAAAAAATTGCATTCAATGTAGATTTAATGAATTTGTCTGCTATTAAGTCCCATGAGGCAACAGTGGACCACTATGACAACAATGAAGGTGGCCTTTCCAAAATTTGCCATGGTGGCGCTCTACTTCCTGTCTTGAGGGGGTACATGGTATAGGTTACTTGGTTAATCATAGAGCACTTCTGCTTTCCCCGATGTCTGAACAATACAAAAACATCCCTGATTTACACTTCTATAGAATACACAAGGGACAAAGCTCTTAAGAAACAGTACTATGAGGTGATGATCGATACCCCCAATTTGAGCGAGGGCGCTGTATTCTCAATTTGCTGTTTACAGTCTGGAATCATGGCTTATTTGGTGTTTCTTACCAATGGTATTTGTGTGAAATATATGAAATGTGAAATCATGAAATGACTCTCCAGAACCTACAGTTTATGAAAATATCTTGTACTTCCCCAGTGCATTAATTATTTATTCATCCACACAGATACTTTGATTCGTTAGTTACTGAAGAAGACGAACCGTATGTTGTAGCACTATTATATGCCATGGACTATGAATATGATTATAGTTATGATGACCCAGACTACGGATCATTTGATTGGGTGGATTGGTATTCAAATCTTACCTCCCAGAATTCTGGTTTTGATTATGCAAATTTCACAAGAAGAGCAGGAATGCAGTTTGGTGATCCTGAAACTCTTCTTTCCTGTGAGTGGCGTGGAAGAACAAGTGCCTGTACAGCTGCGGTAAGTCACGAAGTGTCAGGTAGTTGGTCAGGATCATGGGGGGGGGGGGGGGGAAACCCTGTAACAGAAGGCTGCCAGGGGTAGGGGTAGGGTAGCTATTGTCAGAGTCTGATTTAACAAGTTGCATAGTCAGGTGCAGCCAACAGGTTAGATTTGTGGTTTTCATTAATTATATGTTGATTCTGACCAAAAACAATGTTTTTTGACAGAATCATCCTGTAAAAAAATGGGGGGGGGGGGGTGTTTAGCTGATCTTATGTGCCCTTCCCGGCACTGGTGGTGAAGGATACCTTCTCTCCCTCCCTCTCACTGGTTTCAGTTTGCCAGCCAGCCCACTGCCCGCCCAATATTGATAATGAGTAACCCACTCCTCACCACTGAAACATTTGGGCTATCCACTATACCAACAATTCATTTTGACGTCACTATGTGCCCCCCCCCCCCCCCATCCATGTTTTCCCCTCCCACTGTATTAAAATCAGGACTTCCCTGACGCAGCTCTTCCTTAGTTGCTCCTCTCCCACTAGCAATCAAAAAAATTGACCACACACTGAAAAATTGCGTACAAACAGATTTTTGCAAGAACAGCTTCGTTGACTGCACCTGCATTATGTGCTAAGGTTAGGGAACCTTTAGTAAAGGAAGGCTGGGCTGAGATATGGGCTGGGCTGGGATGGTGTAGTTGTCGGGGTCTGCAGACATAACTTGCATAGTACAAAGTGTTGTTTTATGATGAGTCGATCACACTGTTACACCACTGAGCCAAAATTAGCCTCATCACCACACTTTACACAGTATAGTATAGTATAGTATCATATCGTATCGTATTGTATCATATCTTATCGTATCGTATTGTATTGTATCGTATCATATCGTATCGTATCATATATTGCATTATATCATATCGTATCATATCATATCGTATTGTATTGTATATTAAATATCGTATCGTATTGTATAGTATATTTGACATGAAATAATGTAAAAATAAAGAGTCTAGAGTCAAAATCAACATACACAAACAACAAAAAACCAAAATAATAGATAATTATAAAGATATATATACTGTAAAACAGTAGTAAGCTATAGTATTAAATACAAAGATAATAATGAAATGCTATTAGTGATTATATTCTGTCAGGCATTAGGAATGTCAATATTTATATATGCACTGCATTAGCTCCCTTCCTGTCTTTACACTTGTGATTGTAAATATTTGATTTTCTTTAGTGTAGGAAGTACATGAATACAGAAAAAACTTTTACTATATAAAGAGAATGAGGTAATATATATTCATCGTACTGCAAAATTAGAAACATCATATGGCTACAATCACAGACAAGTATCAAGACTTTTTACTTGTCTGTGCTAGAATATAGTTTCTTGTTCAATTACGATAAGTTACTAGAATGACAGAACCCTGTGATGTATTTAAGATAAGATAAGATAAGATATAACTATAGTACAACCATATTGACAATTCTATTATAAGTGTAATAAAGATATTAAAGAACATTTCAATGAAATAGGTTAATGTATAGGTATATGTAAGTAAAACAAATTTGTGAATATTCTTACATGAGTTTAGTTACAGAGAGCAATTTTAATCTTTTTGATTTGATCGCATTATAAATGTACTTTCGTTTCTGTACTATTAATTACTGAATTGATATTCTAAATAATTTATCTCTTTGCTTTATGTATGAGTACAGCATACTCATACTGTTCATATTTGTTTTTTTTTAATGTTAGGTAAGGCTAGAGTCGATTCAGAGTCAACTCAACTGGCTAAATGAGAACCCCTAACTGGTACATAATACTAGTATGTCCAAGTAACTTTATCACAAAGAATCAGATCAACCTTTCTTGTGTGAAGCAAACACAATCTAAAACATATAACTGATTAAATATGGTTGGTTTTGTTATTTTCAGAATTTTACCCATGTGTTCACTTCTTACGGTAACTGTTATACATTTAATGCTGGTAAACAATACTTATCTCAGGACCAACCAGGGGCTGGTAATGGACTCAGAATACTCATCAATATCAAACAGGTATTATTTTGAGAATTATTTACGATTTAATATTAGAAAACATGTCTGTACTGATAGAATTTCTTTCCACAATAAAAAGAACTTAGATTGAGGTAGATTGTAAGATACATGTTGTCATTCCATCGATGTCAGTCATTTCTTGCCACTGTGAGATGTGTAGGCCGATGCATGAGGGCGCACTGACATGTCATATACAGACTACAATGAGGCTTTGTGGGTATATCAGTATATGTGTTACATAGTCCTGACACAGTATAAAGTGTTTTTGCTACAGTTGAGGAACTTGGGTAGAGAAAGTTGAAAATCAGGTTAAACTGACATAGTTTCCGATAAAGTGTGTGCCACTTGACTCGGAAACCCTGATAGTTAGCAAGGAACTCTGAATTGATTTCACCTTAGCAAAAACACTGGGGAAGGATACACTGGGGAAGGATACCGGATATCTTTTGAAGTCACTATGTATCATAAAAAACTTGCGTGTTAAAAAAAAAGAGACATGTTTGTTTGTTTCATTCACTTTTACTAATCATGAGTACAGAGTTAGCATTGATCTGAAGTGACATACGAACTTGGATTGAGAACTTCCGTTAACATCCAAGTTTTTGTTAGCCATAGTGAATTCACGAGATATGGCTTAGGTCATTACAGTCTTTGAACATTGTTTACCAACGATATTGTCATGTGGACTATATGCAGTCAGTTAATTTCTTTGTATATTCTAATAACTTAGGAACATGTGTCATGTTTTCCACACTTAAAAATATCTTGAGTAATGAAAGGCAACAAACACTGCTCTTTGTATGTACCACAAAGTTTATCAAGTTGTTGGTTTTGTGAATTTTGGTGAATTTTGAAGAACTCAAAGAATCAACAACTATGACTGTTATTTTTAATAGCCTCCAATTACTGAATGAAAGTATTATAAAAGAAACATTGTTTTTCTTGACAGGCTGATTACTTAGAGCCCCCAACTGGGAATGTCCAAGCGGGGATAAAATTTCTCATTCATGATAAAGATACTCCACCATTGATGGACTCACAAGGGTTGGCTGTAGAGCCAGGAACTTATGCGTTTGTGTCTGTGCAGCAAGTCAGGGTAAGATGCGCAAACTTTTTAGTGTCATCAAAATCAGTGAAACTGTGTCTGGACAAATCTGATGTAGGGAACTTGGCACAATTTCTTTGTAATGTGCAGAAACATATGGGTATAGTATTTCAGAATGCTCAGTTTGAAAAGAGCACAGACAATGATGGTGTTGTTATTGTTTGGAGGTTCTCTTTGTTTTGGTTTTGAACGTCAAGTATGACATTGTCAGACAGATTCTGGTTGGCTACGTGTAAGTTGGTACGAGAACTCCTATGGTATTGTGTCAGATGTAGGTACTAGGTACAAGGCACTCACAGAATAAAAAAGAACAATTGACAATAAAGGTTGGAGGTAAATGAAGAAATCACGTCAAGTAAGCTCCCTACGTGTGATTTCAATCAGATTGTATCAGGACTATCATTTTGAGATTTCACAAGATAATTGTAAGTTGTTTAACTGCAGACAACTTCAAAATGTGTTCTATATTAATTTCTGTACTTGCTTTTTTGATAAATTTTGTTGGGACTTATTAGTTATTAGTTGGTATTAAACTGTTTGTATTTTCACAGACCGTAAGTCTACAAGACCCGTATGGTGATTCAAACTGTGTATCAGACTCAACACTGCAGTATTATGATAAGTACACCTTGTCAGCATGCATTGTGGAATGGAGACTAGGAATTATTGTAGAACAATGTTCGTGTAAGCCATTCCGGTATCCTGGTCCTGCTAGGGACTGCAATGTAGCTGAAAGCGCTACATGCGTCAAGGACATCCTAGGTTAGCGGACTTCTATTCATGTTACCTTAGCTCAGTTATTATTTTATAGAGATACCCTAAGGTGAATACTTTATTGAAAATGCTGAAAACGCCTTGAAACCAGAGATTGTACTGATTTTTGTGACTGTTTATACCTCCACCCCCCATATAAAGTTTTCTTTGCATTACCACTTAAAGTGACAACTATGATAGTATAGAGAAAACGTCTACAATTAAAAACAAAAGAATCTTCAGTGGAGTCGAAGAGGGCAGTATATTTTTATGCATTGTTCGTCATTTGGGTTATTTATTTTTCTTGCAGGGAGAATTAAAAATGGTGACTTTGGGAGAGTTAATTGCCAGGTACCTTGTAATATGACAAGTTTTCCTACCAAAGTATCATATGCACAATATCCCAGTGATATTGTAACCAGCTCAATTTCAACACAGTACAATGTATCAGAAACATATATCAGGTAAGCTAGACACTTTTAACCAACTCAGACGATCAGAGTCATTTTAAATATAACTCCTACGTTACCATGGTACTTAGAAAAATGGATATTTTTGTATTTATGAGATATTGTATACTTTCAATTATCTTCCAGGAACAACTTTGTTTATCTGGATATTTTCTACGATGAATTAAATTATGAAGAGTATAAACAGACAGCTGCGATGACACCGTCAGCTCTAGTCAGTAAGTGTTTTTTCATTTTTTATCAATTCATTTTGGATCCAGTGTTATTTTGCTATTAAAGGTTGAGGAACCCAAAGAACAGGAAGGGGGTAAAAGTTGCATAGTTTCCCAAACAATCTACCATAATTTTGTTTGGAAACCCTGGTAAAATTACTAGGGAACCCCGGTAGATTTTATCTGCTTACCGCCCTCAACAAGAACGCTGGGATCTGAGAGGTTTTAATTTTGATAGCATTTAGACCTTTATTTCAAAAACTTGCCTGACCATCCGTCCTTTTGCTCTTGATTTTTTTGCTCTTGAGAATGTGTAGGAGTTGTAAAAAAAAAAAAAAATAACCCTTTTATTTCCAAGGTACTCACATTAATTGGGAGTTGAACCTAAATTTTAGTTTGCCTAAAAATGATAAATTGTTTACGTATCTTTGTATCAGTCACTGATTAAGTGTTCGGATGCTGCAGAACTATTCAATAACATACTTTTGTACTTGTAGGTGACATTGGTGGTCAGCTGGGTTTCTTCCTGGGTGCCAGTATTATCACACTGTTTGAGTACATAGAGTTCTTATTTATGAAATGTCATCGATGCTGTAATGCTGAGAGAAAGAAGAGAACAGTGGATAGCACTGACAATTTAAAGTTAGAAACAACAGAAAATGATTTCAACGGTGGTACAGATGTAACTTTAAGAACCACTACAAATAAAAGTGCATTTACGTAGCCATGGCTGCTGCAAGATGATGTTAGGCATGAAGACATTGGTGACAAATAAAGAACTTACAATCCAGACTGAGCATGCTCAGATGCAAAGGACTATGGGATTATCTGTAGTTATCGTTATACCTTAGGTCTGGAGCTATCGATAGAGTAAACCTCCTACAGTGGTCAGAGTAACCATGGTTAGATTATTTGTGGTTACAAACAATGTAACAATATTGTTTACAATACTGCTTGACTCGCATCATATTTCCCATGATGCAACATTCAGGATATTCAAAATGGCGGGTTTTGCAAGTTCCCAATTTAAAGTTACAATCAATACAAAACAGTTGCACCACTCAAAAATAATTTTAACATTGAAAACAAGTAAAAATGGATTTTAATTTACTAGGGGATAGCTACATTGAAAACAATAACAAAGGAAAGAGCATTTAAAGATGGCTGCGACAAGGTATTAAATGTAATTCATGAAGTAGATAGTGACAGTTTAATGGTAGAATTGATAGAGTATTTCAGATGTAACGATGAAAACGACAACATTTAAACTGCATTTACGTAGAGTTTTATTTCAAGAGATAATTACAACAGGGTGATGTTAGATATGGAGTCAACAGATGATGAAAGGGCAACAAATGTTTCTGTGACTCACTGCTACTGTGTTGTGTGTGTGGATGATCAGAATTAATTACTTGTTAAGCATATTGTTCTGGTAGCTCCAGAAATGTTTGTTTTTTTAAGTGTAAATTTATAAATTTTAATGACTTAGATGTATTTATCTTTGAACACAAGTTTACTGATAATACTGATTATAATTTCTAATCCTATCAAATAGATTTCTTAATTTGTAGATTAATCTGATCACCATGGTGTTAAACTCAAAGCTAATGATCATTTTCTAATCAAAATCTTGTTTGATATCATAAGTAGAAACTAAACCTAGTTTAGAATATGAACACAGACTCGGGTATATTTTCTGTCATTTGCTGTCAAATCGTATATTGGCATTTTCAGTTCCATGCACGAATGTCATTAGTTTTGTGAACTAAGAAGTAAAAAATTACCAATATTTGACCTTTTGATAAATTATTTTGTTGTCGAGGGTGGGGTTGGGGTTGGCGTTAGGGGTTGCTTGTATTTTAATTATCAATCAACATAACTGTATAATAGTTCACATCAATTGCATGTATGTCTTCAGAAAGAAATTACTTTGAGCATAGATGGAAACAAAACAATTGAATGCAACAACAAGTTTGTTAATGTGTTAGATAAAACGCTTTTGTGTCCAAGGCCCTCTATCATGTCAACAGTTCAACCTGACCACACCCATGGACTAGAGCAGCCAGCTTGCAGTGGGACTAGCTGGATGTTTACATCTATGGTTTATATAATATTCTTTCATTTATTTTAACACTTTTTTATCTAGGGTTATCCTGTCCAGAGACAGCCTGTCTTACCGGGTACAGTCAACTACTGCCGTTAAACAATAACAAACAAAAAACAGAGAGAACTGTAAAACTTCATAATTTCAAACTTTTGTGACATTTAATTCTAAACAATGGATTTTCAGATTTGAAGATAGCAAAACATGTGTATTTAGCATGTGGGCACAGATTTGTATGTCATACTGCCACATACTATAAGAAGCCATGTTCACCAGAGTTCATACCCCATTCTCCAACCTGAAAATGAAATACCTGTTTCAAAACTTTTGTTAAAATGTATATATACTTTACATTGCTGACATATTTTGTATACTAATTTATACCTGAGATTATATATATATGTATTCTACCTTGTCAAATATAAAGTAACAGTTGTATTTAATACAGATTTATCACACTGGTTCTGTGTATACTTAGAAATATTATCCATTTAACTTTTAAAATGTACATATTTTAACTTATTCATATCCAAACAAATAGTGTGGGCCCGGCTTGAGCCCAAACTGCTGGTGTTCCCTCACTGGATTTTTGCAGCCTGAACACATAGGTATCTGTTTCAGTTGAGATAGTGGTGAGGATACAAAGTCATCTATAAGTCGTCTATTTCCAATGTTGACATCATTTGACACTTGCAGAAAAAATCTTTTTGCAAGACATTGCAAATGAGACCACTTCACTTCACCTGTACGAAATGGTTGACTGTAAAAAATTGATGATAACACATCATAGAAGCTGTGGAAAGAGGAACACTAAAGGGTACCCCCTATTAAACCAAGCAGTTGGGCCTTATTTGTTCATTACTCTATATATTTACATGTACAATGTAATGCATTCAACTTTTGATATTTTTTAAACTTATTTGTATCCGAACTAACTTAAATGCAATCATATTACACTCCATATTTTTAAAATATTCGTTTGCATCTTGTACCAGATGATGTAAATGTCATTTCTACTTTTAAAGAAACACAAGAAAAAAACCAAAGATTGCTTAAAGGAGCAATACTTTTGAGAATATCAATATTGTGCCTCAAATAACTCAATTTCATATTGTGACGATTTCAGATCAGCTCTGTTTACATTTCATTTCTTTCACTTTTGTATTATATTTTGTAAACCTTTTATTTCCATCTTGTTCTCATTTCGAAAATGTGCCAAAGTTTGTATTATCACATAGTTTCAATTTGGCAGAATTTTTGGATCGGAGAATTGTGTTGAATAAAATTCAACAAATAACTATATAGAGATTCATTGATCAGATAGACAGTGTGTTGTTTTTATCGTGCATAATAATCATGAAAATCTAACATCCTAGTCATGCTTGAAATATCGATTGATGAATGTGTGAAATATGTATTTTAGAAATTTTAACTTTACTGACTAACTCAATCATCATGATATTACTGTGGTAATTAAGGCTTCAGCTGTAAAGACATAAACCAAAAATACTGTCAGTTTTGTTTTACTGTCTTTCTTTCTTCCCCAAAAGTGTTGTGCAATATTTAAGTAACCTTTTACCTGTAGTGGTAGCATTGTTATTATTGGTTAAAAAGGAGATTGTTTGTAGTAAGTAGATAGCGTTTAGAAGAGAGCTGTGTTTTGTGTTTATCCAATAAATAAAATGTAGTTCTACTTCCTTATATGTGTTTTCATGTGTATTACAAGATTGACGATGACGTGTTGTGTGAGAGTTTATTTGCATTTAGCTCTAGTCCGAGGCCTTGAACCGTTGGAGTGTTTAACATCTAATATATTTTACATTTTGAAGTATTTGATATATCTTAGAATTCCGTCGTCATGGGGATTTTCGGTCCTCGCCTTTTCCCACTGCTACAGGCGAGAGGCAAAAATCCCCATACGACTGGATTATAGACTAAGTCTTTGATTACAAACTGTGAAAATTATCAAGATTCCGCGGCACTGTGCTGTAATAGCCAGCCATCACATGTGATGCAACGTTACGCCAATTGTGTTGTTTTTTTGTGAATACCAATGTAGCCTCTTTAATATTAAACATTGTTTCGATGTAACGAATTACTCGTATTAATATATTGATAAATACAGGTACCCTTAGACATAGACAAGGAGGAGATGATTTATTGGCCTTGTCTGTAGACAAAAAAATAACAATAAGCTAGAGGTAAGCCTCACTTTCTACAGGCTGCAAAGATATTGACTAATTTCATGAAAATAAGTGCTGGTATGTTCTCCACAAATGATTTTCCCCTCGTACTTTCATTTGACTGTGTAGGATGATTAGTTAGTACTGCTTGTGACACCAAGAGGTAGGTAAATCTCCATTTTACTTTGTTTGTTGAAATTTCTCACTGCAAATAAAACTATCACATTTGAGCCAAAAGAAGAATTCATACCTCGATGATGATTTTTGCCAGAGATTTGATAATGTATGATTGTTGTATATCGTTAATTTCGTTTCCTTACAAGACTCGCCAAAATTTCGGTCGCTTAAAAAAAGGATTTCACAAAAACTTAATACCCTGAATATTATTGGCTTTCACTCGGGTATCTCCTTTTATCTTATTTTCATGCCTTGCAAGTTATACGAAAAACTACTGCATAAACACGCATATAGTGATAATTCTTTCTGAGTGGCGAAAGTATCTTCAGCTCTTTTTCATTTCACAACTTGCCAGCTATATGATCACAAATGGAAGGCTCAGGACGACGTCTGGTCCTTGTGGAGGTGACTGGGGAGATGATGATAAAATAATACACGTTGCACAATAGATAACTGAAATACATAACAGTAACACCCTAAACATAAAATTTCGGTTAAAAACTTCGTTTGCACTAAATTTAGGGTAGATATATGTAGTAAAGAGATGAGAATGGACATTGAGAGAATGCATCGAATTTTCTTCAAAATCACATCAGTTGCATTTTTTCAGATTTCATCCAAATGTACTGACTGTTGCAAAAAAAAAGAAGAAGCAAGAAGCCATAGTTATGACGTCAGTGGAACGTAAAAGGAGTTTAGAATATGATTTTGCAACTTCAACCACTATGCACGGACTATCAAGAATTGCAGACAGTGCTAATGGAGCATTGACTATAGCCTGGATTGTAGGGACACTACTCTGCCTTGGAGTCTGTGCGTGGCAAATATCTTTACGATTCGTTGACTTCTTTGAGTTTAATGTGAATACTGAAATCTTGGTCATTCATAGACATTCACTGGAATTCCCAGCAATTACAATCTGTAATTTCAACAGGTGAGAACCCGAAATCGTACATTAGCTGACTATCATTATATGTTCGTTTGTTTGTTTGTTTGTTAAATCATTTATTTATTTATTTATTTATTTATTTATTTGTGTATGTATGTATGTATGTATGTATGTATGTATGTATGTATGTATGTATGTATGTATGTATGTATGTATGTATGTACGTGCGTGCGTGAGTGAGTGAGTACATGCGTGAGTGCACGCGGACATCTGTGTGTGTGTGTGTGTGTGTGTGTGTGTGTATGTATGTATGTATGTATGTATGTATGTATGTATGTGTGTGTGTGTATGTATGTATGTATGTATGTATGTATGTATGTATGTATGTATGTATGTATGTATGTGTATGTAATAAATGCCGTCCGGGTAAATACACGCCGACGTAGGAGGCGTGTATTGCCAGGATGGCATTTATCTTGTACCCCGGCTAATAATTCGATGGTGTCATATTACAAGTATGTATGTATGTATGTATGTATGTATGTATGTATGTATGTATGTATGTATGTATGTATGTATGTATGTTATCTTATCACTTTAGTTAACATTTTTTTTGTTTAACCCTTTCATATCCATAAGATATCGATCGACAGAACTGGACAATGACACACTACAAGTTTTACCATTGTTTACATGGTCTGCCTATGGAAGCGATGGTAACACATTTCTAGATCTCTTCGCCGAGTCAGCCAATATCACTGAAGTGCAGACGATTTTAGACGAACTTCACTCAACGGGTTTTACAATTGAGACGTTCACCAGAGAAAAGGGATTTAGTTTAGAAAGATCTCTGGCACACTGCCAATGGAAAGGACGGCTGTGTTCAAGTGAGGTATACATCATTATATATTGTACAGATGTAGTTAAATCTGGCTCATAATAAAATAATTTGGTTTCCTTTATTAAACTGAAAACGTAAAGTTCTATGCATTTGTGTAGTGTCACAACTAGTTAATTATTTTTTTTAAAAAAAGCTAATATATGTTCCTACACTACTATTATAGTTTAAGATATTTTCCCATACTTTTTGACAGTTTACTCATATCGCGTTCTCTAACTGTGATTCAAACAGTTCCAACACAACCTTAGTATCAGAAATCAACGCAAATTCGTTAGATATACGTCATTTATACAAGCTGTATTTGTTCATATTTTCTGTTCTTTCTTCTTTCGTCTTTCTGTCTTGTCTTGTCTTGTCTTGTCTTGTCTTGTCTTGTCTTGTCTTGTCGTCGGTCTGGTGGTTCCTCCTCGGAGATATGATCTTTGATGAGAAAGTAGTTTTAACGTTTGTAGGCCTTTTTTATGAATAGTCATGAACAAATGTTTTCAGGAATTATATATTAACTATAACTATACCTCCTCAATTATAATTTCTAAAATGTTTGGAAAAATAACGGCGACTGGTCCTGATCGTTTTGACTCATATTTCGAGCACCGTGCGCAGAACGAATGCGAGCTGTCGTGACGTAGGAAGGATCAGGGTATGAAAATCGACAGTTTCTGTTCAAGACAAAGAACTGTACATGGTATATAACCATTTATTGCGTGTTCTGTTTGAAATAAACATGTGTAGCCATATATGGCATGTTGAATTGTTCGTTGCCAAATAATACCATATATGGCATATTTCGCTTCAGGTACAAATCATATATCGCCAAATATAGTAATTGTACAATGTTGTTTTTTATCCTTAGAATTTCACCCACGTGTTCACGAAGTTTGGCAACTGTTACACATTTAACGGCCCATCACAAGACGAATATCTGGAGCAAACAATGCCAGGATTTGGCAATGGCCTTTCGCTCGTCGTTGATATCGACCAGGTATAATCATACCATGGTACTATGCATTTTGTTACGAGTTTAAAAGTTCAACACACGTGCACTAGTACTACTTTGTTACTGAAAGAACTAGATAGATGTTTAATTGATAAAAACATTTTTCTGTGTTTTCCTATTCGTAAAAAATGTGAAACAACAATACAAAGTCTGTTTTAACAATGTCGGTATTGCGCCCATCTAATCTTTCGGAGTTCAATCTGGCTTTTAGCTCTGCCAATAAGATCCAATCACATACATTAATTAATATAATGCCTTCACACAATCTCACTGTGGTGGTAGTAGAGAGAAACAACCAATGTTTTAGTATTGGCAATGTGGTGACAGCGATGGGATTAAGTGCTTACCACTGATCCTGGGACTCGTGTCCCTTTTCATGTACCTGTCTATCAACAGCATGTTTTTTGAAATATTTGAACAGGGAGAGAAAGGAAATTGGGGAGGGCAACTTTTTCGATAAAAGAATCGAGGAGGGTCACACGGGGCTTGATTTCTCCCGACACTCCCCCTTGTCATTACTGAAGGCTCCCTAATTCTAAGCTTTTTGAAGCATAATGACCATCTAAGGAAGCACTTATTATTTTATTAAATTCTAGTACTCCTACACTGAAAGCATTAATGGTAATCCTGAAGCAGGTTTAAAATTTTTAGTCCATTCGAAGCACGAACCACCATTGATGTCGTCGCAGGGCTATGCAGTGCAACCTGGTACTAAAGCCTTCGTTTCTATTTCACAGATACAAGTAAGTCTGATAAATTTAATTCATCCATCCCTCCATCCATCTATCTTTCCATCCTTCCATTCATCCATATTTTCTGGGACTTCCCCATCATTGTGTTCATTCAACATACAATCTCACAACAACCTTCAACAATGTATTCAACCAATCGTCCATCCATCCATTCGCCCATCTATCTCATAACACAATAATCATCTGTGTACTATCTTTGTAGTCGGTCAATCTTCCGAGACCTTGGGGTGACTGTGATCAAGACTCTCGTTTAAACTACTACGACTCGTACTCTATGTCTGGGTGTATACTTGAAAGGCAACTACAAGTCATCAAGGACCAGTGTTCATGTCGTCCAATAGGGTTTCCTGGTAATGACACAGTGTGTGATATACTAAGTATGTTACAATGTGTCGATCCACTCATGGGTACGTAAACGTGTTACACTTGCATACCGACTAACTCATTTGCATATTGAAATGTCATACACACTAGCTCGTTTGCATATCAAAATATGTTACACTTTCATAGACTAGCTCATTTGCGTATTGAAACGTATACTTCCATATAGACAAGCTCATTTGCATATAGAAATATGTTACACTTCCATACAGACTAGCTCATTTGCATATTGTAATATGTTACACCTTTATGTATACTAGCTCATTTCATACAATTGATTTCTGAGATATAACGAGAAATTGACAACATATTTCAACAGACTATATTATCCATGTGACAATAGGCTATGCATATGTAAATTTGTTGAATGTACAATATAGTGCAGTGTACGTCTGACGTTGTGAACAGATAATCGTATCATGGGTGATACTTCCATGATCTTACAATGCATTTCTTCATTTGATAGTACATTCCGAGTATTACAGCAAAGGAGGGCATATCTGAGTATTATCCCACTATTATCCAAGTTTTCCAATATATTTTCCATGAACAGGTTACATCGACAATTCCAGGGATATAGTGCCATGCAGTGTACCCTGTAATTACACTTCGTATCCCATCACAATATCGTATGCAACTGTACCTAGTTACAGTGTATCAGAGGATTATCGATCATTTTATGGACTCCCTTTGGAATACACACGGTATGTACTATTTAAGTAAGAGTCTCGTCAGACTTAGTACTGTCTGTAGTACACTTGTATTGATTACTGTTATCAACTAATATATGTAATATTTGGTGATAAGATAGCATCTGGGTAACTTACTCTTAACTTTGAAATCTTGTCAAGAAAGTCTTACTACTTACTGTACTTGAGATGTGTTCAACCGTTTTAGGGATTCCTGCAAGGGTTTATGGGAAAAAACCTCGTATGATGACATCATGGATATATTAATATTTTTGTCTTGACAAATACAATGACATGACATCTGTTTTTTCCCCTTTGTTTAGGGAAAATTTCGTGTACGTGGATATTTACTATTCTGAGTTGAGCTATCAACAGTATACACAAACAAAAGCAATGACAGAATCGGCTTTGCTTAGTAAGTAATCGTTCTTTTAGCCCCTAGTGGGCGTACTATTACAATGGGTTTCTTCTTTCGATGAGTGCGTGCTTGCATCCACCCCTGTCTCCGAAATAACTGATCACATACCAAAAATAAACAATTTCTGGCATGTGCACTATTTATTATTTTGTAGACACTGTCTGGTATTTAGAACTGAACAATTTTTTAATTCTTCCAGATCTTGTCCAAAAGGTGATATACAGAAAAATGGAACATAAATACATACATGCATCACGTTGCATCATTTTTACAAAGAGCCACGGACAATTTATTCAATTGTCTGTCTCTATATTTATTAGCAGATAAATTTGTATAAATTTGTGTATTTAGCTCTGACCTTTTACCTGTGGACTCGACAAAAAAAATCCTTTCATACATTGTCACACAGAAATAAAGTATTTGTGGAGAAAACGTCGTCTACGAACTTGTTCAATCTGAATTAATTGCGATAATCTTAAGCTTCAACCCAATCACTGATTAAAAGTCACCCAGAACAAAACAAACGATTATACAAAACGATGGAAATAGAGGTAAATGAAGACATCTAGCCGCTTTCACCACATCAGATTTTAATCAGATTGGCTTCAACCCATTCAATAACAACATTGAAGTCACACTTTCAATTTCAAATCTTCATAACCTGAAATTAAGTTTGTATTATCTCAGGTGATATTGGTGGACAGCTTGGACTCTTCATTGGTGCAAGTGTTATCACACTCTTAGAATATCTAGAGTACCTTGGAAAGAGAGCAATCCGATGTTGTAGCTCTAAGAAGACTCAAGTCAGTGATCTAACCATGGTTCAACCTATATCGATACGTGACTAATTATACAGATATCTTACACTGTTAGCTTTAATTAGTTTAAAATGGAATGGGAACCTTTTAGATTGTTGTTAAACATCAGGGATGGTGGTCAAAAGGACCAAATTAGACTCCAACCTACTGATGGTACAGAGAGCGGCGTATGTAACCATGAGATTTGACTACTCTCAAATACTATACTAAACATTTTATAGGATTTAAGTTTTACTGAAAGGTTTCGCTATTTTACCTGGACCTAATTTTCACAGATTTAGAAAAGTGTGGCATGATAACTATGCATACAAAGTATATACAATAGATAACTTTAGCGACAGACATGCAGGCAGGAAGACAAACAAACAAACAGACAGACAGACAGACAGACAGACAGACAGACAGACAGACAGATAGACAGGCAGACAGACAAAAACATGTAGGCAGGCAGGCAGACAGACAGACAGACTGACTGGCAGACAATTTTATATCAAAATATAATTTTAGGGGAAAGCCACACCAGCGAAAACGAGTGAAAACTTAGTATTTTACAGTTTCTCCAAGTGTTCAGGTGCTTCCGAAATACCACTTTCCATGCGTTTCTGCTAGTATATCAACAGTTTGAACGGAATGTACACTATGTTCAGACTTCAAAAGCAAAAATGGTCCCATAAAAGACCACTTTTAGAATTCAAACGTGGCTCAAGTATCCAGCCCTATGGAAAGACCTACATGGTCACAGAACATAGTTAATTCTAGACTACAACTTCAGTAACTTTATCTTTTGGTGATACCTATATTGTGACAGTCTTTGTAAAAATATGGCAATTGATAAAGTTATTGTTTCTTTGATTTTTGTAACAACGGGTTTATATCTAAGTAAATAATACACCTTTCATTGTCCAAGGTTTTGAGTTTTATTTTGAGGTCCACTCCAGACATTATAGGATGTTTTGAATTTGAGCATCAAGATAAAATCATACAAATACATAAAGCTGTATTGTGGAAAGATTGTGACCATTTTGTTAACTTACAAAATAATTAAATACTGTATTCAAATGAATCTTGTTTATTTACTATTTTGTATTTCTTGCTGGCACCCAGCTCCATAAGGCACTTATTTTTTAAGCCATTTTATTTGTTAGAGGGATTTACATAAAAACGAGGGTGTTGTCAAGTTGCCATAGCAATAACAAATCATTGGACAATCACAAAGTATTATGATAGGAATTCTGACTAGCATTTGTCAGGAGAATTAATGTCAAATTTTCCTCCATATTCAGAAATCTAACCATAGAAGCAGCTAGACTATTAGCTAAAGAATGTCACTTTTCAGACAAAGTATGGTGGTATGCATAGTATGTAAATTGCAAGATGTACGGAGTTGGGGAGTTTGATACAGAGAATTATTAATTGAAGCAAACAACGAGCAGCTTTGAATTTATTGGGAATAATATTGTCTTTAAAAAAATATCTCATAAATAAAATCAAGGGCCTGGCTGGTATACTCGTTCTTCTATAAAATCTATTTTGTCAATCCTTTTATCGAACCAACTGATATTGTGTCTTCATTCAAAACATGTTTGTGTCTTGTGTTTCCATACTTTGTTCAAGTCTATTGTGTATTGTGTACCGAGAGCACAACATTTCAAACTTTATAGTTTTTATACAGGGATGATAACTTGAATAACAACCACACAATGGAGTTGCAATTAATCTTCTCATCATTCTTTTGTTGTTTTTTTTCACTGATTTTGTACATTGAATTTCTTGCACAGAATATAATGACAACAAAGGCATAATACAGACAAAATTCATTTGAACTTTTTTGAAGTCAACTGATTGCTTTTGAACATCGCTGAGTGAAAACTCTGTCACAAAAGTGACTACAATAAAGGCACATTTCATAAACATAAATTCATTTGAACTTTTATATCCTGATCTTAATGTGGCCATATGGATGGCAAATGAGTATTTATTTTGGAGTTTTAATTCATAAAACAACTTTACCACATTTTCCTAATTGAAATAAGAATGTGAAACAAAGCATACCATGTCTGTGTTTGTAACTCAATAAATTGCAAAAAGTTAGAAAGTGTCTGAAAAGTTTGTTATTGTTCGTACAATAACAAATATTTCACACCTTTTTTGATTTCTGGCAAATTATTGAGTTACAAACACAGACTTGGTATATGCTGTTTCACATTCTTTTTTCAATTAGGAAAACGTGGTAAAGTTGTTTTATGAATTAAAAATCCAAAATAAATACCCATATTGTCATTCATATGGTCAGTTTAACATAATTATGTATTAAATGGAGCTTTGCTGTGAAAGTAAATTTAAAGTTTGACCATCATATCCCTCTCCCGTAACAGATTTTACTTATCTATTTTTTTTCAGGGAAAAATATCACAGTTTATCAAATTGTTGACATAAAATTATAATTTCTTTTGACAATGTTAACAATACTTTATGCAAACAATGGTTCAACGGCATTCAGGAAACCCTCACTGAATTCTTGTTCTGAAAATCTGCCTACAGATTCCCGTGCAGCTTCTCGTATTGCCATCCTTTCTTTCCCTGTCATCGTCAGAATGGTTTCCATGGCGTCAGCATAGGTTTCTTCATCATCGGCCAGGAAGCCTGTTTGTTTGTTATTGTGTTTCACCACTATATCCAGTTTTGGACCGCCTGAATTGTGTGCCAGGATTACGGTTCCTGCTGCCATGCATTCTACAACACCTGTATGCAAAAATACACACACACATCAGTATATCTCTGGCAAATAGTACATGTACAGGACTGGTAAGACTAGTGCAGTTTAGGCTCGGTTTCCCAGACTCTCACCGCTGGGGGCTCTGCCTATGAGACCACCCCAAACGAGAGTCTGGGAAAACCATGTTCCAACTACCCAGTGACGGAAGTCACACTGTACATTTCTTCCAAGCATAAAAAATGGGTTTACCAGGTCTGTCTGTTGTAATTAATATGGACATGTATTTTGGATTACTAAATTGGTGAAACAACTTTGCTATGTTTTTAGCCCTTAATGTGTACTGGCTGGCATTCCACACTATACTTGCCAGCCATGTACAAATACACACATCCAGGTCCCGAGATGAAATTTCAAATTCGACTGAAGCCATCCACAGTCATGTCTTTGTTAATTATAAATCACATAATTCTTCCCAATGACAAGTTAGTGTTTATTGGGACAGTTACATAATGTCCATATATGGTATATTTGTCAGCTCAGGATGCTACTTATACATCATTCTAACAATTGGGGGTTTACTCATTTACATAATGTCCATATATGGTACATTTGTCAGCTCAGGATGCAACTTATACACTGTTTATGTCATTCTAACAGTGGCGGTTTACTCATTTGCATGAACAACTTTTGGTTCATGATTTCGCCTTGCGCTAGATGTGGTAAAGAGATAATTCAATACCATATTTAGCATCTAAACTACACTTAGTCTCGGTTACCCAGATTCTTGCCGCTGGGGGCTCTGCCTACGAGACCTCCCCAAATGAGGTCTGGGAAAATGAAATTTCAACTTGCCCATGCAGGAAGTAGCTTCTGAAGCAGTGCATCATGGGGAGTACTTCACATCCAACATTGCAGGCTGAACAATTTGGCTACCTTCGCTACAGATTATCACTTCTCAAGCGACTGATATATATTCCTCATCAATATACAGTAGCCTGTAAGATATGCCATGACAGGGCGCCCTCACACAGCAGTCAACCCCAGAAGCATGCCAGTGAGGGCGATGTGACATGACATACATGTATCAGTTTATCATCCATAGGGCTAATTTAACAAAACAGTAAACTTACCAATACCAAAGTGTTCATTCCACATTGTATGTAAACCAATAGTTGCATCTCCAAGGTATGTCTTGAGGTCAGCAAAGGACACGTTCAGCTTAAACTGTACATACTGTCTTATTTTCAGTTCTTCACAAAGTTCACGTAACGAATCAACTCTATCGGCATCACCTTGATTTCGACAACTTCCCACCAGATACAATTTGATTTTCTCTCTTTCCTTTTCTGGTATTTTCTGTAGTAGTAGCTGGAAGGCTTTGATTTGTAAGCGATGATCTTTCTCTGGTCGAAACTGTGCGATGGAAACGATAGTGTGTTCTTTCTTGTTACTGTCATCGACGAGTGGAAGTTTCAAAAACTCCTCAGTGTCACACGGTGGATAAACAATTGATGTACGATCTTTAGCTTTCCATAGTTCTAAGACATGACCTTGCGTCCAGGTGGAGTTCACCATTACAATGTCACTACGAGCACCGGCAACGCCATAGACGTACGCAAATATACGATAATACAATATCTTAATTGACGTCAGTAAAGAACTCCGTGAAATGAAGTTAGGATTATTATACGTCTTCTTTCGTTCTTTGACACGTGACAACATATCTGTACTGATGGTGGGATAATGCACATAGCAACCAACTTGGCAACCACCCAGATATTTAAACAGGGGAATAGTGAATGCATATCCCATGGAGTCTAAGTAGACATCTGGTACATAATTCATCATGGCTTCCCACGCCAGAAAGAGCGATCCTAGACTCTGACCGAGGAGTGTGAAGTATGGCCAAGTACCGGCTTCAACCCAATCTCTCCTTTTGAGGAATACAAACTCTACTGGTTTGTTGACTAC
This sequence comes from Glandiceps talaboti, assembly GCF_964340395.1. Classification (NCBI taxonomy): domain Eukaryota; kingdom Metazoa; phylum Hemichordata; class Enteropneusta; family Spengelidae; genus Glandiceps; species Glandiceps talaboti. The sequence goes on along the minus strand of NC_135556.1, from coordinate 10,447,231 downwards.
AATATTAAATCTCTGTCTAGCTTTCTGGATGATTTCAGGTCCTGTCACATTCTGATCGCCAGTGTAAACAACACATCTAACATTCTCGTACCTGAAAAGAAGTGGAAATTTTGGTTTCAGTGAAATCCTTAGAGCTGTACTAGCTGCAACTGGAATGATTTTTTAAAACTGTTTTGTTAGATAGAATGACTTTATACTCATCATGTCATACACCCTGAACAGTATTGAATCACCTGTGGGTAAACATAGTGGTATAGCTGCATACATAACATCATTATGGTGCAACATAACTAATCAAATTGATTTTGGGGTTCACACTCAAATATCAGCACCCCAATGAATCACGATTTCAACTTATCACTCCAATACATATAGGAAAACAGACCTCTATAGGCTAATCGAAAAGCTACATACATCACACATTTCTTATGACTTCACTACTAAACATGTACATGACTTCTGTTGATGACTCTTTGTGAACTGTAAAAGAATAAAACTTATGTGTAATCTATCACTTTCCTATATTTGGGGTTATGTGTGTAGTCAATGCACAAGATGACTCAGATTCATATAAAGTTGGTTTCATATTCAGCCACATATCAGTCTCAGATCTGAAAATTTGTGATGACACCCGACAATAATCAGTCAAACAAGGATATAGTGACCTTCTTGCACATTGTCAAATGTCTTAATGTGCATAACAAAGCCTTTCAAATTTTGTGTCTATGTATGTTATAATCATAAATAGGAAAACAATGTTGTTTCACTGATTTCTTTGGATACTTGCCAAGGTACATTATGGGAAATATATGTGTCACCCAACAAACATACGTAAGCTGAACTTATTTTCTATTTCAGGTTATTTTTCCAATTAAAAATTTAATAACAGCGAAGACATTCCGTCGCTTGTCAAGTGTGGTTGTGAAGCGGGGCCATACCCTGTAGATTCAATGGTACTGTTTGTCTGATTGATTTCATCAGGTGTCGCCTTCAATTCGAGACTAATATGAGACTGAATATGAGACTCCAATCTGAATCTGATTCTGAGACACATCTCAAATTCAGAAATCACTTGACCTCAATATACCTACCTGCTGTGAATAGCATTGATGGCACACCATAGCACTCTTTCCCCACCACCACCAGCATTGCAATAAGGGTGAAAGAATCCAATAACTTTTGGAATATTGCCCTCTCTGGTTGGTGCTTTCAAAGCTGGTAAGAGAGTCTCGGATCTTCTACGGATCCATTCTCTTAATCCAAGAAATACTATCACAGTAAGTGGAAATAGCACGATGCTGGCAATAACAAGGAATAGTACCATACTGTACAACAACCTGTGGAAAACATAATAAGGAAAATTACGATGGGCTGGCAATATCAGGCAAATACCACCGACCAACAACCTGTGGAGAACAAGACATGGAAAACCATGCTGCAATGCTGGCAATAACAAGGGATAATACCAAACTGTACAATAACCTGTGGAAAAAAGATAAGGAAGATTACAGAGGGATGCTGACAGTCTTTGGGAATACTATCAAACAACCTGTGGAGAACAAGACATGGAAGACCATGATGCAATGTCAGCAATAACAAGAATAGTGCATACAGTGACTTGTGGAGAACAAAATATGGAAAATTACAGTGGGATGCTGGCAGTAACTTAGAATACCACCAAACAACAACCAGTAGAGAACACAACATGAAAATCATAGCACAAAAAATTACAAAATGTATGTCTGCATCCTGGCATTAACTGTAGTGGTATTTTGCTGTTTTTTCTGCTAGACTTGACAGAAAGAAAAGGAAAAAGTTCAGAGGCACATCATGAAAAAAAGTAACATTTTTGTGAGAGAAAAAAAAATCAAAGTTACAATTACTGTAGCTATCAGACTGGGCAAAGGTCGAATCTTGTACCTGTGTACATAACATAATAACCTTGGGCATCGTGTCTGTGTCAGTGGGTTAAAATGTATCAATTTAACGTTCTGGTTGCTCACTTAAATTCTGATATCATCAATTAAACATTTAAAAGATGCAACAAAATATATACTTTGCCTTCAAAAAACTTTGTTCATTCATGTTTGTGTTGCACTCTACGTTCTACAAACAAGAATCTGCTTGCAATAACAAATTACAGACAAGTCACCTCTGGAGGTCGTTCATTCTCATATGCCGCCCCCACCCCCAAACTATGGAAATCTTTGCCACATGACATTCGTCAAGCCTCCACCCTGGATTGTTTCAAAACAAAACTGAAGACTGCTCCGGAAATCGGCGCTATAGAAATTTGAATGATTGATTGACTGACTAAATTAAACTGTTGTACCATATTCATTACCGGCCAAACTTTCCTGACCAAGTTCTCTTACTGGCCGACTTCCCTTGATAATGATAGTACACCAAAGAACAAGGGAAGTAGGAGGAGGTTAGTATAGAGTTATTGACGTGAATACCGATGACATTAGTCAATATACTGCAACTGTGTCAGTGGAGTGTGCAGCAGACGAAGTCTTATTCTATTAGCTATAGCACAATGAGATGAGTACATAGTACACGACATGTCACATGCAGTGCAGTGTACGAATGATGCAACAAGATCTAACATCATCATATAACTTACATTATCGCGGTAAAGCTGAAGACCTTTGATAGTATTTCTGCCATGACGCCTTTATCTCTTGTTTGCGTTCTACCATCTATACTACGTGTCCATCATAACACTTTCAGGAAGTGAATTTCTACGAGGTCAGCTGGAGGTATTGTTCGTGACCTTTGACATTTGATGAGTTCATTCATTAGCTACGTCAACTTAGTCTAAATCACTACGTATTACTATTTCAAAATTAATCTCACACATATTAGATCATATTCATTTCATTGAACACTTCTTTAGTTTGTCCAAATGTATCCCCCTTCTGATAACCATATTTACCTGGCACTGTTGGCAAGCCAAACCTCGACAACATCTATGGAAGCAGCCATATTGAATTGTCTGTGGCGATAGTACGAAAGTACGCCCTCAATATAAAGATCCAGTTTTACTGGTTCTCTCGTTTTATTTGGACGTACGCGGCGTGGGTGAACGTGCATAAATCACAGCTCAAGTGCATTCTAGTGAGACATGTATTATATTTACTGATAAAGTACTGGACCCTATACAGTATGGTGAACGAGGGGATACACCCCGTTTAACTTTTGTTCTGTGCTGCAATGCAACTGTGTAATAGTGTTTGCCATGCGTCTTGAATAAAAACAAAAGGCTACAGATATATTCAACGCAGACGGCGTCCTACATATAAGTCATCCAAATTGCTAGTCTCTGTTAGCCAGACTCTCTGGGCTCTACTACGAGACCACCCAGACGTCTTGGTAGTGTCGTAGGACAGTCCCAGCGTTGAGAGGCTGGGTAACCGAGACTACATGTTCAAGTTGCCAGATATATAGACTTTCACTATAAACTACAGTTTCTGCATAACTTAGTGTTGACTAGCATATACTTTTATACGATATCCAATCAAAAACAAGGGAGCAGGTGTTTCTGTTCATGGTTGTATCAAACAGAACCACTGAACACTGACATGAAATGGACTGTTTGTAGCAGGGTCTGTAGGCAGTGAGTATTTACTGTGCACCCCGTTAAAGTGTTCAATTCCAGCTCACTAAACTTTAACAAACCACTAAAATATAATCAACAGTGAGTCAAAATATACGGGTAATATTAATTTTGTAAAATATAATTTATTTGAGACGATTTAAATCAAGGTTCCATGTCTCCAACAGAATGATCACGATAAAATAAAATAAAAACTTGGATTTGTCTTTTACACCTCATTCGACGTTTTACCTCTAAAGATAGCTATGCTTCAGTTTTAAATGTGAAGTGTATCCTTTTATAATATCATCCACTGAAAATTAATTTCGACTCTGAGGAATCGCAAACATTAAAGGTAGTATAGTACAGTTTGTTCCTCTATAGAAAGTGACATGTCTCATTCTTATTTTCATTTACATTAACTTTTGATAACTTGATTTCGATGATGATAAATCATCTAATTCTTTGCCACCAATGAATTCCTCATGCTGTGTGTATTCTTTCCCCGTGTTGCAAATCTTCGGTTGTTTATACCTGAAATAAGATAAAAGAAATCATTTACTTTCCAAAAAAATATAGAAATGATGGTCATATTATCACGATTAATACAAAACATATAAATGATGGCGATGACGCTATGAATACTAAATTAACCAACCGTCCCTCCATTCATAGGGATACGTAGTATTTCTTAGATTGTAGTTTTCCTATTAGGAAAAGATACGAATCCAGCTACAACAAATATATCTTACACTTTATACTATCTAGTGTTTTTTTTATAAAGGTAGGGAAATATATTCAATTGTCACAACATTATTAATTTAAATTGAGTTTGTAGAAAGGAAGGGAAGGGAAATCAAGGATTATGCGTGTAAATGATACAATGCAAATGGTTTACAAATACAGATGAATTTTTATATGAAAACTTTTACATCCTGTTTCCATAAATTGTAGGTGTGGTGAGGTCATTTAAACATACATATTTCCGTATCCTCGTGTGTAAAGCCAGCGTACATGCATCAAAATCAGTAAAAATGACTTAGATATACTGTAGTCCTCGCCGCAGTACTTAAAAGTCCTAAATTATGTTGATGTGTCATGATAAACTTACAGTTTTAGCAGTAATGAGGAGCAGAGTACTGAAGCAGAAGAAGCCGCCATTGCTGCAGCCGCCATCCACGGTTCTAGCAAGACACATACTGGTATCAGAATACCTGAAAATAAAACATTTTACGGTCAAACTTGTACCATTCTCGGTCTTTCACATATATTACGCAGTTCCTACATTTTGTCATTTAGTCTGACACCGCGCTCTATCTATCACAGAGTGACTGTGATTTAATAAAGCTGTCTTGCAATCAGGCATTTAGCAAAAAAAGTAATAGTCTGATTTGTTTCATAGCTTTTGTCCATTTTTGCCGACTTCCATGGTACACCCAGAGATACTCAGAACTCCGTTGTCATCATTTGCTTTGTTATTTCACCAAACCTAGGCTTTCTAAGCTCTCCATGTGTGTCAGTGGGTTTGAAAGTACTGTAGTAACAAACTCTCGGTCAAGATGTAAACATTTTAGCACAACAAACACACTTGAACTTTTTAAAACATTTTCTACGACATTCATTATACCTGCAGCGATGGGAATAGCAATTATATTGTAAACAACAGCCAGGATAAAATTAATGCGAATACGACGTACAGTGTGTTTGGATAGGTCTATAGCGCCCACTACGCCCAACAAATCACTCTGAAATAAAACATATCACAAAGATTAATAGCAGTTATTGAATGAGTGAGTGAAAGAGAGCTCGAAAGATAGAGACGGGCACAAACACTCACAGACAGTGACAGAGATGTCGACACATGCACCGAGAAAAAGACACGAAAATGTGTTAATTACTATCATGATGGGAAAACAATTTCCTTTTTATTAATTCTGATGATAAAAGTCAGCAGCTAGCGCTATTAATAAAAAGTTGTGTTATAAGAAAACAGCATTGTGAAAAGACAGTCCTGTCGGCAGACAAAATTTCAATATGTAATGTTATAATGTATTGTCATGTGAACAGATTAACCCCAAACCTTAGTGAGTACAATATCAGCGGCTTCCACCGCAACGTCGGCTCCTGTTCCTATGGCAACACCAATATCTGCTTGAGTGAGTGCTGGTGAATCGTTTATTCCATCCCCAACCATAGCAACAACGTGACCTTTAACCTGTAACTCTTTCACGACCTTCGCCTTGTCTGAAGGGAGCACCTCAGCATAAACTTCGTTAATATCAATCTGAATAAGAAATTATGTCGTAGTTCACACTTTAGGCATTTTTGTTGTTGGAAATTTTAAAGATATTTCCAGTAGTTAGAATCAATACCATTAAAAAAATGTGTGTACCTAGAAGCCGTAAAACTATCACATTCTGAATGCGTACATATGTATTAGTCCATAGACCCTACGAGTACACGAACGCCCTTTGTGTTTGTATAGGGTCTATGATTAGTCTTGGTACTTCTACAGGGTAAAGGACGAATACTCAATTTTATTTGTTCTCGAGCGATTTTCCGGATTTCTAATAATATTTTCTTTCTAATTCAAATAAAGTTTGAAATATTGGCACCATTACTATTGTTTCCTCTCACCGGTTTTTTGCCCTATTTCCTACCGTTACGCATTATCAAGGTCTTATCTTGGTAAACTCTGGTAAGTAGTTCAATACCACGGTCTCACCCTTACCTCTGACGTGAAGCTCGTCAATATATATGAAACAACTGCTAGGATCCCTTGAATTAGGAAATGTGTACAGCTATATAGCAATTGAGTATAAACATTATCCGTAACTAGTATTCAATGAAGCGAACAGAACCTACCTGATTTGCAATGGCATCAGCAGTTTTCCTATTGTCTCCAGTGAGTAATACTACATAGATACCCATAGCTTGTAAGGCTGTCACAGCTGAATTGGCTTCTGTTTTCACCACATCTGCCACTACTATCATTCCAACCAATGACCCTACGGAATAAGAAACTTTCATTTAGATTGAAACTCTAAACCATTCACTTCCATGGGCTCTACTACACTAAACGCAATAAAACGAAAGTTGACAACTGTACCCTATGCTATGTTAATGGTGGCCATTAAGTGACAAGGAAAAACACACACTTTTTGTCTTGTCATCTGACGGTCATATAAAGTTGTGAAAATTTGACGAATAAGTTGTGTTCGAAAGAAGCTTTTAAAATACATGGTAGATAATCTTAAAATATTATGACGTAACGCCAGCCGTCATTGGTCAAAAGTTTGACCTAATTATAATTACTGAACTCACCGTCAATAGCAACCAAGACAACACTCCGGCCTTGGTCTTCTTGATTTTCTATAACGTCATCTATAGCTGACGTCACTACCAAGCTATTCTGTTCAATCCACTGCCGTTTTCCAATTAAAACGTGATAGTCTGTTGTTTCTCTGTCACCTGCAATAGTTACGAGAGACCCTTATACCTCCATGTTTGCAGTCAATTGTACATTTAATGTGTTATCTGTACTGCTACTTAGGGAAGCGGCTTTCAGTAATTATAACTCGGCGTACAAATTTATCTGACCAGAAAATACAAACAAAACTTTTCAAATTAATACTAAGAAATATCCTATCTGTGTGGATAGCAATGAGATGGAAATGCATGAATGGATGAATGAATGAATGAATGAATGAATGAATGATTGAACGAACGAACGAACGAATGAATGAATGAATGAATGAATGAATGAATGAATGAATCAGTCAGTCAGTCGTCAGTCAGTCAGTCAGTCAGTCAGCCAGTCAGTCAGTCAGTCAGCCAGTCAATCAACCAATCAATCAATCAATCAATCAATCAATGGTAAAGGGTAAATTTATAAAAGGTATATAGTTGAAAGTTGATGTGAGATAGTAGATTGAACGATCACAGTGATGGTAAGTCAAAGGATGGATGGATGGAGAAATAGATAATATGCCTACCTGATTGGTTGACTGATTTGTGGATTGGTTTATAGATTTGTCAAAAAATTGATTAGTTGATTGATTAACTGATTGATTGGTTGGTTGGTTGGTTGGTTGGTTGGTTGATTGATTGATTGATTGATTGATTGATTGATTGGTTGGTTGGTTGGTTGTTGATTGATTGATTGATTGATTGATTGGTTTATTTATTTATTTATTGGTTGATTGACTGACTGACTGACTGATTGATTGATTGATTGATTGATTGATTGATTGATTGATTGATTGATTGATTAATTGATTGATTGATTGATTGATTGATTGATTGATTGATTGATTAATTATACTTACTCTGCCTGTGCATGTTTTCAGTTTCAGCTCTTGACACGTCACTGTCGTGTATAGTGTCGTCATCAACATCTGCTGACATTTTGCTAACGGCATGTGACAGTAATGACATTGCGTCATTGACGGAATCACTTCTAGCCGCCATGTTGGATTTTACATCGTCTGTGTCTATGTGACTTACTTTACACGTCAAACCAAAACCTGGCATTGCTTCATATCCACTACATTTTCCAAGTGTATCAGTTTGAAGTTTCTGTAAAAATAAAATTTCTCATATTTTTTGATTACGACAAAGTAAATGCCTCTGAGATCATCACTTGCTTTCTCCTCTTAATTTGAATGAAGTACGGGCAAATTCAAATGCATAAATTCCCTGACTTGTTTATGTTCACAAAAACACATTTCTAACAGAGAAAAGCAACATTATACACACTTCCCAAACATCATCATCATCATCATCATCATCATCATCATCATCATCATCATCATCATCATCATCATCATCATCATCATCATCGACGACGACGACGACGACGACGACGACGACAACAACAACGTCTTCATGGAAATCATAACCAACACCTCTATCTGTCTTTTTATAAACGACACCGTGATGTCTGTAGATATTTGCGGACTTTGAAGCCTCTGTGTATTACCTACCGTTTTGACATACTGTGTGATAGATACACCTATTGGATGTTCACTGTTCGATTCTGCTGTTCCTGCAATAGCCAGAAATTTCGCCAAATTGTATTCACCGAATAGAACACTGGTCACAACTCTAGGAAATCCGTGGGTGACGGTACCAGTTTTATCGAACACTACCACGTCAACCTTGCAAGGAAGGGAATATATATATTTAGTGTTAACGTAAATTGTGGTGGAAATAACTGTTTGAACATAATGTATGGCTCTTTCAGGTATATATAAATACATTTATATTTGTATATTGTACTAAATTGATTACATAGAGGAACAGACACTAATTTCATTTATCAAGTACAACAGCGACAACAGAAGATTCTTCTATGAGGTGTGGAGAGATCAAACAATGTTTTTTAGGTGATGACGGAAATACTGTCATTAATATTGTCTTAAAATAGTTACACCATTTGGTCTATTTGAGTTTCACTTGCCTTTCTCTATGTCTTTCCCATTTCTTGTAGAAACTTACAAACCTATATACGAGCTGATAACATTACTCACTTTCTGGGCAACTTCTAAAGGTTCTCCTCCCTTGATTAAGATCCCATTGGTTGCCCCAACTCCGGTTCCTACCATTACAGCGGTAGGGGTGGCCAATCCAAGTGCACAGGGGCAAGCTATACATAGAACAGAGATGGCACAACGGAATGCAGTTTCTAAAATCAGCTCAGTGTGACTTAAGTTTGTAGGATCCTGGAACTAAAGAAATACAAGAAAATTGTTTGGAAAATACCAAATAAAGCTCTTTCCCGAGAAGGCATGGTTATAGTTTTTTAAAAAAAAACGAAAAAAAAAAAAAAAACTCCAGCATCGATCACTACGGAACATAAGAAGATCGGTGAGCTTGGCTCGCCAAACGTCGATGTGTCTCTCGTATCGGGCTATAAATCTCTCCACGGAGATTCTGATTCTTAAAAAAAGGCGAATACGATCCACAAAAAGACACGACACTTGTGTACTTGCTTGAATGGAGTAAGCTAAGGGAAGACATCGAGCAAACACATAATTAGGCATTTTTTTATAATACAAAGTGAAAGAAAAACAACAGTGTGCCTCTGACGTAGATTGAGACGACGTCTGCTGTTATCGGTTTGTTCGTAGACAGTGTCTATGGTTTCTTTGTATCTGTGGAAATTTTAATGTAAGAGTAACTGTCGTACTCCAAGTCGTATCGATAGTTATACAGTAGCATTCTAATCAGTAAACAGCAGGGTAATGGTATCCTGTGTTGTTCATAATTTGATGAATTACAGACCTCAATTACATTGTATATGCGTTTGCATGAAACTTGTCTTCCTGCTTACCACAAGCAAGCAAACACAATGGTGTTTTTTTTCCGTGAGTTAGAATGACTTCTTATTTCATGGACAATTTATATACTTACCCTATTGTCATTTCTACATTTCTGTCGATATGAATCCATTACACCAGTAAATCCAAGTATCAGATGAATAATAAGAGTAACTAAGGCTAGACTGATAATAATTGGTACAAAGTAGCCTGCAACCACGTCAGCAAGTCTCTGTATGGGTGCCTGTAAGGTGAGATTTGAATTTTAAAAAATAAATCATGAAGATTGGTCATTTTACTTGGCCACATATTACTGTACTGCAGCCAACATAATATGTTATATATATATTTCTTTCTGAGATATTAGAACCATTAGTCCATGTAAGTAGTTTACCCCCCCCCCCCGGCAATACGTTTTGACGGTGCCCTTGCTAAGTATAATTCAATACTTCGCCTCTGGTCTTTTTAATGAAAATATTGTACTGGCGTTCAGGCTGTCGCCCTGGTAACGTATCTATAGAACGTGTACAAGGTTCACTGTATTTTATCAACGTCTTTTTCATTACCTTCGATGTCTGTGCGTCTTCCACCAATCGTACAATCTGAGCCAAAGTCGTTTCTGGGCCGAGACGAGTTACTCTAATAAGTAGACTTCCATTTTGATTTATAGTTCCACCAATCACGACATCACCTGTAATTACGTCATCAAATACGAGTAGTTAGTCACTTATATGAAACTAAATTTACACCTTCCCATCTTCAAAGTTGTTGTTGTCCATCCAAACATATGCATTTTTCATTTCATGTCTTGTTTTCACTTGCCTGTGTATTTGAGTTCAAGTTCATATTCTCATGACACACATAGTATATGTAAATATACAAATTAATTTTGTTTCCTACAAGCTTTCGCCGACTGCTGGATGGTCGATCTGGCAAGCGTCATCTCCGAGTCCAAGTCGACCATCCAGCCTTCTACCGAGATAATATTCATACAGCAATTCAACAAAACTTAAGCTTCTCATAAAAACTTATTTTCACCTTTATTTTTCTCAACTGGTAAAGGTTCCCCTGTAATTAGGGATTCGTCCACTGTAGACGTCCCATCATGCACTACTCCATCAACCGGTATTTTCGACCCTGGAAGCACTTTAAGTACATCACCCATGTTCAGAAGCTCGATTCGCGTTTGTTCCTCACTGATAACTACGTTATTCTCACCAAAATGCACCGTGGTAGCGTCGGTAGCTTGTAAAGAAACCAATTTAGAGAGGGCACCTGATGCTTTTCCCTGAAAGAGGAATAAAGTTATACTTGGTATCACAGCCCGGTTGAATTTACCGTTCAGTTGCCCTGTTTGATACAACCATACAGAAACCAATATGAAACTGTGTTCTACACTGAAAGATAGCGAAATCGCAATTTCTTGCTACATTTTGTCTATTATGAATCAAATAAACTATTTAAATGTACTGCAACTGGCGCAGACATGTAAGCACCAATGTTTGATGTTTGCATTTGATGTGGTCGCACGTTAACTTAGCTCATTTCATTTTTTTAGACAAAATTTTACAAGAAACTATTCATTCAATATTGTTATCTATAAAGTGGAGCATACGTATGGTTGTATCAAACAGAACAGCATGATCATGAACGGTAACTTGTAACGGGCTGTAATATGGCCACAGATGAGTGTAGGCGTTCAGGGTGTCGGGAGGACATTACTAGTAAAAAGCAAATGTAAAGAAAAATTTGAACGATAAAATCGACTTCATACAAATATATTCACTCGAGTCAGTGTAGAAAATTACAAGTTGATTGTAGTTCGACAGAAAGTCATACGAAAAAACAGTCCTCCTAAGCATGAAAGTATCCCGGATGTTTGACGTACAAGGAGTATATGATAGTGTCTCAGGCCACTAAAAGGTCTGAGATAAATGTCAAGCGTTCCCCTAAGATGTGGATGAAGATAACAAGCTGATGAAAATAATTTAAGCTATAAAATCCAAGCATTTTGATCACTTTACATTAAAAATAACAACATCAATAATATTCGTCGTAAGTTTAGCGATGCAAATGTAAAAAAATTTCGATTCTTGATTCAGTAGATATTAAATGAACGAGAATCCGTATACCTTTGCTATGTATTCCATCCACTTTCCGAGTGAAATGAACGTAAACAGCATAGGTGGGGTGTCGAAAAATGTCATTGGTGAAAAGTTTGTTCCACGTCTAACATCTATAGCTATAGCAACGATAATCGCCACCACGGAGTAAAAATATGCTATGCTAGTTGCCATGGCAATTAGGACATCCATATTAGCTGATTTGTTTTTCAAGGCTTTGTAGGCACCAACGTAAAAATGTCGGCCTCCAAAAATCTGAAATAAATTAAAACAGAATTATCGATTAGCTAGCATATTACGTTGTCATCTTCATGATGTCTAGAAATACTACGATATTGCATTTTTCATTCGACGGAAGATGTACTCTAGATACACAGGGTAAGTTGCATACTCTGTGCATATAAATACAGAAGACGATAAATTTGTGATAATTCTAGTTCACGAACGATAAATTTGTGATAATTCTAGTTCACGAACAGATGTGAAGTATACCTGTACCATTGTGAGTCATCTCACTGTGTAATATAATAAAGAGAATAGTAGTTTGTATTGTGACGATAGGTAAACATTTTGGCTCGTGTACAATTTTGAATACGTGTATGGTTATTAGATATGAAATCAAGTTCGCAATTTTCAGGCCAAAATGATATCAATCAATCAATCAATCAATCAATCAATCAATCAATCAATCAATCAATCAATCAATCAATCAATCAATCAATCAATCAATCAATCAATCAATCAATCAATCAATCAATCAATCAATCAATCAATCAATCAATAAATCAATCAATCAATCAATCAATCAATCAATCAATCAATCAATCAATCAATCAATCAATCAATCAATCAAGCAGTTGGATGGCTTATCAAAAATACAATATCTTTACGGTGAAGACCATACATATTAATATTAAGAACCGAAACACTGACCACAAACACATTTTTGACGTTCATGATTCTGATATGTCTACTTCATTAATTGTGTCAAATACCTGTACAGGTGTGCATAACAGAAATAATAAGATGTTTTGAAGGGACAGTCCAGGTAAAACACAACAACGGTTCTCTGAACTTGCACGATGGTAGAAATAGAAGAACAGAGTAACGGCCATAGTTGGAATACAGAATGTCAGTGATATCAGGAATGATGTCCTCCATCTAAAACAATAAAAATATACATATATTTTATTAAACATACTGTGGGAGAGAGAGAGAGAGAGAGAGAGAGAGAGAGAGAGAGAGAGAGAGAGAGAGAGAGAGAGAGAGAGAGAGAGAGAGAGAGAGAGAGAGAGAGAGAGAGAGAGAGAGAGAGAGAGAGAGAGAGAGAGAGAGAGAGAGAGAGAGAGAGGGAGAGGGAGAGGGGGGGGGGGGGGGGGCAGGCAGGCAAACAGATATAGGCTGAGAAACGGACACTCACAAAAACATGTCATTATTCTCAAAGTTTGTCTATCATGGTAATATACCTTCTCTAAATTATACCCGTTTATTTAGTATCTTTTGCATTTTTGGAAAGTTTACTGTCAACAACAAGAGTAATCTGAATGACGAATCAATACTTACTTTCTAATTTCAGCATGATAATCCAGACTGGCTGTTTTATTTTGAGGATTATCAGATGGAACTGACGCGTCGAATCCCATGTCCTAAATAATTATATTATTAATATTTTATATGATAACACAAAGTTGTGATTTAGAAAAAAATTGTTTGACATGTAGTAGAAATATGGATAACATATTTATATTATATTTATATTTATATTATATATAAATATTATTTATATTATATTTATATTTATATTTATATTTATATTTATATTGGCAGGCAACTTATTGCATCTCAACAAATAAAACCGATATATTATGAATATTATGGAGATTTTTTCGATCGGAAATAAAATTAATATCCTGATCTTTGGAGACGTGCACTCTTAATCAAAGATTTATTGGTAAGACATACAAATCCTATAAAAAAAATTAATGAAATTTCGACAAAGCAAGTAGAAAGATGTAAAAAATGGAAAAATTCCTCACTTCTATATGATTTATGATATCTCTCGGACCGATATTATTGGCCTCATATTTGATTCGAGCAGTACTGGTTGCCAAGGCAACGGATACATACGTAACGCCGTCTTGTTTCGCTAAATTTCTTTCGATTGTGTGAACACAGGCCGAACAGGTCATTCCTCGGACCTAGAAGACGGTAATGGAGAAGAATTTTAGACAATCGATTTACCACAAACACCCCTCGGTCCAACGTATATCGAAATGTAATGTAATACGTATAAAAGCTGTACAATGTAACGATATAAACCGAATGAAGATAAGGAAGGGGCCGGGGGGGGGGGCAATTCCCATATACGGCCATGTGGGGAGGGCCGCTGGAAAGGGTCTTCTTTTTGGATGTGTTGTAGTAAGACAACAAACAGTTTCGCTTTGGAGGTCCCATGTATCATTTTGCACAGAGTTGCTCCCCGAGGAGGTAAACCGATATAATATATATAATATATATATATATATATATATATATATATATATATATATATATATATATATATATATATATATATATATATATATATATATATATATATATATATATATATATTACATATGAGACAAGGTACACTTAGACGAGGGTATTGTTTTGTCACGTACTTCGTGCTATCACACCACTGATAGAGGCAAGAATTTTTCTGATATAAAATGGACCATTTCCGAGACTGCACCTCAGACTGAGATATTTTGACAATTCATTGTATTTATATAAATAAAGGAGATCGAGGGCATTCTACTGAGAAATGTATTATTTACTGAATGTTTATTGGATAAAATGAGACCTGGCAGTCATGAAACGCTTATATCATAACTTTGATTGTATGCTTCGACTCTTACGTGTAAAAGATCGTATGAAACTGTAATTCAATGTCCCCTGTGCTCCCATTTCCCTCGTAAATGTACAAGAAACAAATGAAAACACATATATCACACCACGTTCAAATGTTCTCAAACGTTTATAATGTTTTTGAACCTTGGAAATGTTTGTGGTGACCTCAATTCAAAACTGAGCGTTCGTACGTAGTAGTACGAGATATTACCATATACCATTACCATAGTAATAAACTATGGCTTCAACATGAATAAATATCACAAAACTCACCAAAATGTAACGTTGCCCAGCAAACAAAATATACCGCTCGATGATATGCAAATGAGTTCGAGTTGACAATGTGCAGTGAGTGTTGTCCAATGGTTAAAAGCGACAAGATAGATGCACAGTGCACAGAAGTTGATAATTGTGAAATGATGGTATGTTTTCATAATTTGCATATATGCCAATACTTCAACCCTCATTTCACCGACAGTTTTATTTTTACCAGTTTTTGACCACAATAAAGAATTTGGGACAATTTCTTCATACACAAGATTTCTTTTAAATCAGTAAACCAATTGACAGAGAGATATTTATGTAAAATATCACCATCCATCCCACCCAATTTCTCGTCTGTTGCAAAAAAAACCCTTGCTTTCATTGATGGACTTGTGAACTTTTTGTTTGTACAAATATAAATCTCCCCATACGAAAAAAAATCATACATATGTATTATATTTGAACTGGCGGTGTTGAGACGTGTCAAATGGGAAGTATGCACCCACGTGACACTTAGCTATAGAGTTACCGTACTAGTAAATAATCATGGTAAATAGACACTCGGGGCTGACTACAATATGTACATTTAAATTATTTCTGATAATTGAATGTGTGTATTGATCAATGTGGTACAGGTAGTAATTTCTTATATGGAATTACATTCACCAAACCCCATTATATGTTTTAAAATCTATGTAAGCATTATTTGGCCATATGGCTTCCAGCCTGGATGTTGTAAGAACAAAATGTCACCATATCAGTCACGATTTGTCAAGGTATGAATGGTTTGCTCGATTGAAATATTGTTTGCAAGTAAAACCACGTAGTCGTTTGTTTGAGCTTTTTATACAATTTCATAAAATATGTAAATTCGTTACTAGAATTGGGTAGAATCAATGTGATATTTTTTTTACACTGGCATATACGTAATACCTGCATTTAAAAATATTACAGTGAATAATTAAAACAAAATCAATTCTTCAAAACTATTGTTAGACAGTATATGTACTTATTACAGTCATTTTGGACGATTTTTTGACGACTAAAATTAGGGTGTTTTCACAGAGAAACGTGTTCATTAGATTTCTTCTATTTGTAATTGTTAAATACCCCCCCACCCCACCCCCGCTTTCACGGACGTAGGAGAATCCTTGATTTTATTTATTGATTAGTGAATTGTACATTAACACATGAATCCTCTACATGTGAAAATAACATTCCCGAACGAATATAATGCATCAGTTTGTGTTGTGTAACCACTGCAGATGGGGGAATCGGATATAGCCAGTACGTTTAACAATATTGATTAATGTGAATAGTCAAAGTAACATAATACATACGGACATTTTATAGTCCATAGTCTTAGATAATGTGTAGTTTCCCTCAAAACCAATAACACGTTAATTATACATTGCATATATTTGCTAAACTCACTGGGTGGTGTGATTTACTAACTAAACCATAACCAAGTCATATTTCATTACAAGATAAAGTTATATTTATTCTCTCCATAAAATGTATTATTAGGCGTAAAATTTAATAGGAAATTAATTCAACATTTTATTCTCGTTAACCACACTGTATGTATCCTATATGCCCACATTCTATGTGAGTAAAGATACACAATGTATAAAAATACATGTATGATTCGCCCACTTTGTCGTTGTTTAATTTACGGTTAAACAAATCTACCTTGTTATGAAGTTAGTGCATTCGACGTCAAAGGAAAAAGGGTACTCATTCATGTCACAGCAATAGAACTGTTTGTTTGTTTGTTTGATATCAAAATACAATTGCAAAATAGTACACATATTTAGAACGTGTCACATGATTTGAATATGAATATTATAAAATATATATTCGACATTTATATTGTGACAAAATGATTAACTTAATTTGCCCAACATTGCGGTTCTATTTCATACCTAAGTGTGCCAAACATTATTGAATATACGATTTTAAATTTCATGTCACTAGCTTGTGACCAGATTGTGACTAGACGATACAAAATATAACTATATAACTTACCGTTAGGGTTATCTCCGATTCTTCAGACTCTGCCGACTTCATTTTGAACACCTAGTGACACATTGATCTGATTCAGAATGATGTCTGCAGTGGTAGATGTGTGACGTCACCAAAATAATTCAACTCAAGACCTGACGTATGTACGTACGTCACTCCTACCTGTAACGCAGGTGAATACATGTACATAGTTAGGGACATGTCATATTAACCTGACAGTGGGGCGGGGGGGGGTGCTGTTATTAATATATCTATATATCTATTTTTGTTTAAATTTCATTCATTATAGATTGGACTATAGGGTGAATTATTGGAAGTCATATCATCTGTGTCATATTATGTCAAAACTTGCTCATATCGTCTTGTACGTACGTGGGAATAGAATCAGATTCAAAATTTTCTAGTAGATGGATGACGTAAAAAATGACGTCAAGAGTAATCTCAGATGAGTAAATTTATCATTGAAAGCACTCTGGCTAAACGACGAGATGGCTCACGAGGCTAGAGGTTTGTTTTAAAAATAAAAACTTGGATGTATTATTTCACTATCCATGAAAAAACACACGTAACGATGTTTTGAAATTAATCAACCGAACATTTCTCACTTTAATATTGACTTAGTGGATCAAATATTTCAGTATCTTGGGATTAACTTTTTTTCGAATGACGCAATGCTGTCAAAACACATGACGTGTGTTCATTTTACACACGTATATTCAATGCAATCGAAACCATTTTGGAAGATATCGAACTAGTTGATGCAATGAAGGTTAGGAGTGAAAGACTGAGTTCGATTCTATATAAGCCATAAAGCTACGTTGATGAACCCTGTACACATGTACCAATGTTCGATCGAAAGGCACTCAAGTCCCGGCTGGAGGCTAGTTGGTGCAACATTAATTCATACGCCAACAATCATCATTTCACAGTGCTCGGTTTGAGGTTATATATCTTGTACATCGTTATATTGTTATACAAGTGGAGCCCAAATACTAAATAAAGATAATCAACTTATCGTTTAATTATCATGAAAGCTTTTTTCCTTCCAACTGAACGTACATCTGTGTTGCCTTTTATTTGGCGAGTAGTCTTACTAGTTGCCCTAGAATAATATTCCATATGGTCACAGCCTATCAACATATCATTTTTTTTACAAAGCTATATATCAGATCATTTGGAAACAGTGGAATCGAGTATATTCATCCCGATGGACTCGCATTCTCGCAAACCAGGGCTGTAAACGGTGCCGTAAAAGAGGGTATGGTTTACGACGATGAAGAACTCGTTGAATTAATGAGAGTGCTCATTTGATTAGCTACACGAATGACAGAGTAACTTGAGAATACATAATATGTATTATTATTAATCCGTATATCTTGTGACCATAGGTAAGCAAAATACTAGCTCACTACCAACTCAGATAACAACATTGACACATGCATGTTGTTTGTCCTGAACGAAAATGGAGAGTGACCAACTTCCAATGGAGTACATTTCTTCAGTGAGTCTTGCTAACAGGTACGACTAGCTATTGTGACCTACCTTTTGTGAGTCATAAAGAGCCGATTAGGGGTACAGGTGGTCTTGATGTACATGCACTGTTTATACGGTGATAATTATGATCTATTTTGGCTGTACAGGAACACAAATCACAGTTTGGTAAGTAGAGGTCCTTCTTGTTATCGTATGTACTTGTCGGTGTATGTACGAAGAGACTTTACCAGCTGTCTGGTTATGTAATTTTCTTATCAAATGAACAGTTCGTACACTTTACATATACATGTACATTGTAACAGAGACAGGTGAGTAGACAATAGATGTACAGCATTTTCAAGGTATAAAAGCGTATTCTAATTACTGTAAACCTGCATATTTTCACGACTAGAAAATTTTGCGATTTTACAGTCTTCATGTAGTTCACAAAGGTTCCAGGTTTACATTATCATTTCTACGGCAGGGTTTTGATAAAGACGTGTTCCTTAAATTTAAAGCCATACTAGTAGCATTAAGAAGGTTGGCATTCAGAGGAACAGTTTTACTTTTCTCTTTCTCTGATCTGTGCATCAACTTGAAATCTCAGTATGTACTGTATGTACAGGCATAGACGTGTATGGTCTCTGGTACAGGTAAATCCAACTTTACTATTTCAACGTTGATGGCGCACTCCCATATTCACTTTTGATTACGTTCCCTTTCCCACCTTCACTGTCACTGTGCTTTCACACATTCTCTCATCGACATCAAACTAATCATTTTTAATCATCAGAGGCTGTTTAATTGAAGTAAAACAACATACACGGCATTTTAGTTAAAATTGCTTAGCCCACAACTTTGAAGAATCTTCTTTGTCTCTGTTTAGTCTATGTGCTTGTGTACGTGTGTGAGAGAGGAGGTTATTTTGGAAAATAACCATATGTTAAATAATACACAACCAAGCAGTTATTGTTCATGACTTACAAAATTCTAAAGATACAGTAAACAAATTTGTGAAAACTATATTTACCATTACTTCAGTAAGGGCAAACAACAGACACCACACAAACTGATACTGTTTATATACATAATTGCTAAGCCGGTCTAAAAGCAGTGATGGTAAATACACTAAATCTAACATTTTCAAAAATCTGATCAAGGAACCGACTTAATTCATTTCATATACCATATATAATATATATTGTGTTTGATATCTGACTTCTCTTTTTTGTAAAAAAATATTTGAAAGTGTTGGTTTCCTGCTAGAAGGTGGACACCCAATGTAAAACCAAAAGAGAATACAAAGGAACAAACACAACAGAGATGGGGTACTTTTGTTCAGTTATTATCCCATGCCACCAAACTTGTTCCAAACTAATTCTGCCAAAATCCAATTCATCTGATTATTGTCAAATATCTCAACCAGTGTGCAATCTAATGAAAGACAATACATATTTTTTTTTTGCGTGTGAGTTGCCACCCAGTGAGGGATAGGGAACACCAACTTTTGGTGGGTCACAAGAAATTGCTGTTTGTGGGTAGTATATCAGATTGGCTCAGAGGGCACATGGGTCTTAACCTCAGAAAACCAACTCAGACAAACACTTCAAATTCTGAATTACTGACCAATCTCAAATACAAGTATGGTAGCTACAAAACGAATTGAATCTTTTTCTTCATCATCAGATTTTAAAGTGGAACATTTTCCTCAGGAAATAAAGACATTTTCATGAACTTTGGGTTCTGGAGATAGATGAACAATAAATTTTCATGATGTTTTCATTGATGGTTATATAAGCACTTAGGAGTCATGAATATTCATTGTTCAACCATTGCATAAACATCTCTGCCAACTTCCATTAGGCAATGTAGTCTGCAGCAAAGATCCCACAATGCGAGACAAATTCAACTTGATGTTTCCCTGAAATCGTGTGTTTATAATGAAGGTGATATAAAACTGTGAAATGACTCTCCAGAACCCATAGTTCATGAAAATGTCTCCCCCCCCCACTGGAATGGCGTTTCCCCTTTAATCAGATAATCAGTTCTACTCATTGAGCTTTCACTGACTTTTCACTCTCTTTCTCTTCCTTAGATTTTTTCAGGAGAGTACTGGCCATGATACCAGCCATGATTATCAACCCAAGTCTACGATTAGACTGGAATTTACTCCAACAATCCTGACCATCATTCAGATCAACTGTAGCTGCTTGTGTGCCCAGGTGAGTAGCTGCTAATACAATAGCAGCATAGTAGGCACAGGTTTGTCCTGTTTCTATGCCAACCAGAGTCAGGCCCCCTAGCATAACTGATGCAAACCCTGCTAACCAAGGTTTAGTATTGTTGCCGAGCAACAGTGCTGTTGATTTCACACCAATCAGCACATCATCTTCTTTGTCCTGGTGTGCGTATATCGTATCGTAAAACAACGTCCATGCAATACAGGATACGTATAGCGGTAAGACCACCAACCAATCGCAGCTACCTTGAACCGCAGACCATCCTAGCAGGGCACCCCAGTTGAATGTAACACCGAGAAACAACTGTGGCCAGTATGTGATTCGTTTCATTAGAGGATATGCAGCTATCAGCCCTAGTGATGATGCACCCAGTATAATACTATACAAATTCAACTGTAAGAGAATCCCTAACCCTACTGATAACTGTAAAGCAAGGAATACAGTGGCTTGGAATGGTGAAACATTGCCTGAAGCTATTGGTCTAGTTCTGGTCCGTGCCACAGCCTTGTCAAAGTCCCTATCCCATAAGTCATTAATAGTACATCCGGCACCTCTCATAACCCAAGCACCTAGGCCAAACAATGCCAACATGTAGAAATCTGGAAACGAGCCCGGTTGTGCAGCCAGACATATACTCCACGTACAAGGTATGTAGAGTAACCAGGTACCAATAGGTTTGTCTGCTCTCATTAACTGCAAGTATGGCTGAACTTGTTTCGGCATAGCTCCCACTATCGCCGCTGGCTTCAAACTTAGTTGGCAAGATGGCTGACATAGCACCAATTTCTTAGTAAGCATTTTCTTGTAGTTACCATTGAGAGTGTGAAAGTCATTTTGCTGTAAAAACGGAGTCACTGATATTCTAGTTGGTGGTATTTTTGGATGATGGTTTGATACTGTATGCTGTTTATCATTCCTTGTACCATTGAGATGGTTCAGCGAACCAATCACGGGACGACATGATGAAAACAATTTCTGTGTACTGTACAGTCGACACAGCATCATAGTTGAAATAAATCTAGTAACTTCCAACTCCAAACAGAAACCTACAAATCAAAATAAACATAGGTAAAATCAAGATATTTTGGTTCTGTGATACCGTGAACCTACATATTTTCTGCATGCGGGTTTTTGTGTCTGTCTGTCAGCTATTCCTACAACATACATACATTTGTATACCGTAATGTTACTGCAAAGTGTACCACAGTACATATATTCAGATACATGCAGGGGAATTAAATATATTCAAGTTACAACGTTATTATAATTAGCCTGTACACAAGGAAAACAACTATCTAACAAATAATACGTGTCCCTGTGGCTTTACACTCTCGTGTCTACCATATATTTACCACAATGGCATGGATTTTGTCTTCAACATTTACGTATCAATACACATGTATGCATATGGTACATATATCGGATTACATTATCACAACAACCATAATTCATATGTAATTATATATACACACACGCGATACTTGACAAGAGGGAGGAAACATCCCACACACTTTCGAGACCTTTGCATATAATGGCTATGTAATTACACAACAAGTTGAATATAACATTATAATTAATTTAACACTCATAACTGACCCTTCAACTTCTTTGACACCGGAACACAAAGGCCGAATGCGATACTACTGTAAAGTTTGTTGTAAGAAAATATATGTCTCCATCAGACCACACGTCTTTGATTTGTTTATGCCAATTGGTAAAATAAATTACCGAGTATGGAAAAGTAGTCTGCGTACATATTAAACCAACTACAAGCCAAACCAGTGTGTGTGCTTCGCCATTTCGTACGATCGTGGTGACGAGTTTCGACTGAAGAGGGCATACTAAAAGAATTAGGTCAGAGTTCATGTGTCATGTGACCATGTGACTAGAAGTAATGCCCGAGATGTAAACCGCACACGTACGTACGAATGAAGTACTGAAAGTATAGTTGTTTGAAGTGACGATAGCAGACAACATTTGAATGACTCCACGACTGGGTGGCCGTAAGGAAAGCGAAGACACGTTTCGATAACAAACAACGTACAAGAGGTTAGTTTCTACATTTAAATCGTTATTTCCACGCCCCGGTCAACCACGTAAACGATGCACACGTCGTTGTTGTTGAAATTTGCCGATCTCGTCTCGGGCTAGTAATTGTATTCCAGGTAATCAACATCAAGGTAATACATTGACTAGGCATACACGAAGCAAATGTGACGATCTCACTATCTTTGCTCAACAATCCCCATATGTCTCATAATTTAGCCCACGATGTACATAATGTGTTGCATGATAGAGGCACCAGAATGTTCTGACGTTCAATTTCGAAGAACGGACCCTGTCATTTTCAAATATGATTCATTTTAGTAATAGTAGAGTGGAAGTTCGTGTATTTCCCATAGAGACATGTACTCGTGACCCGTATTAAGTTTCAAAGTATAATAAATTGTCGATAACATAAACCAGTGATATATGAAAGGGATAGTCGACAGAATGGTACGGGTTTGTAGGACAGCTCAATAGTCAATACACCTAGTTGTTCTTTGCTGCGTCTTGGCATTGTTTACTTGCAATATTAGTGAAATATCGCTAAATGTACAATACTACTAGTCAAACAGCCAGTCTCAAGAGTGTGTCTGAAACCATGCCAACTAAGTTATAGGTCTTGCATTCCAAAAATAAAGTTAAGTTTCTGTGTACGTTTCCTCGTGATGTACTCATTACATTTGTAATACTTAGTCATTGTCCATCCGTGCATAAAGAAAATGTCCATATAAGGAAAGCTTTTTGTATATACAATGATAAAACCTTGGTCAGACCACTATAGCAGTCTGATGTCCAAGGTACAAAGTGAGAAATATTAAGTGAAGCAAACTACTTCAAAAATATATTGTAAACCTGGAAATTTTCGCCAAAGACTCATTTTTGTTTATTTCCCCGGGACCTGGGCAAAAGTAAGTACATGTAGTGACTAAAATGCCTTCTTGTAGATGAACATAATGTACCAGTCTAGTAATTAGTAAAAATTAGTCTTTGAGAACTAGCGGAAGACTGTAAAAATGCAAATTTTGTAGTAGCGAAAATATCTAAGTTTATAGTATTAAGGTTTATATACATACAACTACATGTTTGAGGTTTTGCTTGATTTCTTCTTTATCTCTGAAAACTGAACAAAAACAATAATTCTCTAAAAAAAAGAATCAGTGATAAATGTAGGCCAGGAATGACCTCTTGAGAATAAAATGACACAGTTTTGATAAATACCATAATGCAGAAAAAATCCTTTACACATTCACAGGATTTGCAATAAGTTTATATTTTTTTTAAAGGAATGGTTTTTATACATATATATGCTACCATTTCCTAGGTTGTTGTACCGTTGCTGAGAAAGTCATAATATAATTATTATCGAAGGTTCAATCGGACTAAAAATCGATGTATGTGTAGTTGTCAGTAAGTTGTACAGTTCAGTCTATTACCTACAACTTGGTTTGTATTGTTTGTTTGTTTGTTTGTTTGAGTATAAGCTATATTTACTATGATAGATTTCACATTTTCAGTCTGCTTACTTTAAATTTTTCATTTTGTTCGTAGAATATCCGATGCATTGAGTAACAAGAAGAAGACTCTTACAAGATGGAGCAGTGTGTTATTTCTATAGATGGAATGACATGTCAGTCATGTGTAAAAACAATCACAGACAACGTATCAACTGTAGCAGGTGTTCAAGACATACAGGTAAAGTTGATGTTACCATGACGATTACTTGTAATCTGTTTTAAAGGCCAAATTTTATGGCTAGTAAAGTAGGATTGTTGTTAGCCGAGCTGTCTGGGTTCGAACCTGCACAGCATTGACTGGGTTTTGTTTTAAAAAAATTAACCAGGCATGTATGTAAATTGTAAGAAAGGTGATGCTCAGTTTGACCCCCCCACCATAACAACCCAGGTTTTTCCCGATATGCTGGTTTGGTTTCGTCCTGTGTCAATAACACTAGTACAGCAGGGTGCTCCTCTGTTGTCACCATTTAACAAATTTTCAAATTTATTTGGACAAACAAAGATTAAAACGTGTGGTTGAGGATTAAAATTTAGGTCTGAAAAATAGTTATGGAAAATCTTGATTCAGAACAAAAGAACAATCCTACTTATGACTCCATTGATAACTTAAACCCTAATGTGAGAACCTGGGATTGAATCCCAGGCCTTTAAATGTGATGAAGTCTAAATATGTTACATTTTAAAATATGTCTCTGTTTTATTGATCTTAAACAATGGTCATTGTAAAATTAGCAAAATGTGTAGTCACCCAGTACAAACATTTTACTAAATATTTAGGATGTGTCAAAATCTAGCCATCTTGTCAAATTAATTTCCTTCAACCCACTCATACTAAATAAATAGGAATATCATTATTAATTAAAGTGATTACATGCATGAAATCGATAATTGCCATAATGTCCTTATTTCAAGTAGGATTTTGAATTGTATAGATTAAGTAATCTTGATGAAGTACACATAAAAAAAATGGAAATTGTTAGATCTGGCCAAAAAAAAAAAATTGGCCAATGTGTGTGCTTTAAAAAACAATAAATACCATACATGCCCTAAGTACACAGACTTAAGTAGACTTGAAGTATGATGACTTGAGTAACAGTCAGTGTAGTGCTACCACTAGGACTTTGAGTCACACAATGTCTTAACATTCCAAAGTACACTCTGTTCAAACCAGCAGTGTTACACTTTGACACCGCAGTGTGACTGTTTAAGCGAAAACAATTAACTGTGTGTGTGTTTCTGATATTAACATGGCCTGAGAGAATAGGGTAGGTCGGTCAGGATTTTATTTTATTTTATTTTATCTTTTTAATTGTTTTATTGTTGAAAAATAGTGCTTCAATCCAAAAACAAACAAACTGTTGGTCAGAAAACACCCCTTGACCTTGTGTGATACTTTAATGAAATATGTACAGACATCGCTGGGGAAAGAAAAACAGACATACATGAAGGTCAAGAAGATAAAGAATTTCGTATGTTTTGATTTAAATGTTTACAAATGTTTAGGTCGGTGGCTTAACTAGGGTCTGGCGGGTTATCGGAAACACATAGTTTTGTTATATTTTGCCTAGTAATAAATAACATAGTGCTTTGTTGTAGATCGAAATGATAAAAACTGGATTTTTGTGTAAGTTGCTACATGGAAAGAGATAAGGGTACATTAAATTTCAGTAGGTCATACATACATGTAATAAGGGACAGGGTAACAAAAGTGTCAAGTGTCATGAAAACTCATTATTTATTGGTGTGAGGGCAGACTGTCCCACTGTATATATAAGCCTGATTTACGGTATTACTAATGTATTCATTTAATGTGAATCTGAATCTGATGACGTAGAGAAACATTATTTGCATAATTTACGGTAAATAATCTTGTACCCGCTCCATACATTTACACAGTTTTAAGGATTGCAATTCGAGGTAAGGAACAAGTGTATATATTGTACAAGCAGTTTGCCTGCCTCCATTGAATTCTGTTATGGCACAGTCACTTGTCAGCTAATATTCCATTCCAGGATGGTAATATTCTAGTCTAGGATGATCATAATATAAAATAATGATGTTATTAGATATTTACGAATATTGAAAAAAATACCGTCGCCGGTGATTGCTCCGGAAAATACAACCCAATACAAATTTTCCGGAACAATCACTGGCAACGATGGTATTTTTTGAATATTCGTAAATACCTAATAACGTCATTATTTTGTATTATGACCATCCTAGACTAGAATATCACCATCTTGGAATATAATATTAGCTCACAAGTGACTGTGTGTTATGGTCAATAGTTTGTGAAATCTATATGAGTTTCTTCTCAAGTTACGAGTGTTTTGGCCCAAAGCCTGTGTCACTTTTACAATGTTCTTTTAATTTATTAGGATTATAAAACCTCAAATAATATTGACAGTTATTTATGTGAAATATATATCTATATAGAGATGGTGGTGGTGGCGGGGGGAATTGAGGGTGACGAAGCAAAAAATTGTCCTTTTTTTTCAACAATAACCCAGCAAGCAATAAGTGTAATGATTGTTCAATATCTTTGCATACATGCACCATACAGTTTAATAGAAAATTTGAATATTTGTTTTAAATTTGTTTGGTTTACTTTCAGTATCCAACTATGATTTTAGAATGGTTATTTCCACCATTATTGATTTCTTAGATTGAAATGTGTCATTAAAGTAGTCTGGGAAATATGTACATCGGTAAACCATAGTTACATGTTTTTAGGAGGTGGAAGTGTTATTTTGATATACTGACAGTGGAAATTTCAGATTATTTATTGTTATTATTTTACCACAAAATAGATACGAAATATGAAATAATTATTTTTATTGATGTGAAATGCCTTTGTCTCAGTCCGACTATCGCATGAAATGTTTCATCACAACTGAATGTAAAATGAAAGCTTTATAGAAAACGCCACAAATTCATGAAAAGGATAATTTTTTGTGAAATTTTGTTTCATTTCATAGTCTGAATCATTGATAATCTGGGTGGCACTGCATTGTACCGTTAAATATTAAATTGCGTACGTGCAACATGAAGCATGGTATCATCAGGGTAGTGTTTGCATAGCATAAATGATATATGATATCTTCACACTGTATAACTGATATACATGTACAGCATGAAGGCATAGTCAGGTTGGCCATCATCTCACCTGTACACCTAGAAATGACCCCTTGTTGTACTATGGTATAGGCGTGGTATTCGAACATTCTTACTACTAGTATCAGCACCGTTGTACTGTGGCATCAGTATCGTCTGTGTATATAGAAGTTGTATACATGTGGGCAGTGAGTGTAGCAAGTCACTTCGACATACATGTACTGATAGCATAGTATCATGAAAGTAGTATTGCAGTAGTTAGATCGTCAAAATAATAATATTTTTGGTCAATGGATACAGGTAATATTACTTCAAGTGCTTTATTTTTTTTTCAAGAAATTTGAGTTTTTGTCAAAAACAGAAGTCTTACTACTACCCGGTAGTAGTAAGACTTCTGTTTTTGACAAAAAACGGTATTATGGTAAACTGCATGTGTACGTGTGAAACTACAGGTTCTGACGATACCGATACTGTACTTACAAACAGATAACAAGAATACATTATATGTACTTACACATGTACGTAACACTGCTCAGATTGTACCATTGTATTAATTATGTTCAAATATCTGTTTTCATATTTTCAATATCATTGATGTAGTGCATTCCATTGTTCTGATTATCCTTTAGTACAATTTTTATGCGTTACAAAGAGAACCGCAATGGAAATAAGCTTTTTGTGTCAACATGTCATCCTTGGCAAAGACATTTATATGTTTTTTATGTTTTACTTTTTTTGCCAAATAAATCATAAAATATGATATATTAAATCATAGGAAGTTTTGCTGATATTTTGGATAAAAATGTGTCGTCCTTAGATTGTAAAAATTATAGAGTTGACAATGAACTACTAGAAAAGTCAAGGTTACATGTACATGTATATAGCTACTCCTAAAGATATGTTGTACAAATACATGTGCTGGTAAATTGTACAATATTCTCTCTTATTTGTCTGGTTCTATTGAGTTTCACAAACTTTTAATGTGTACCTCGTATCTAAAAAAATGTTATCTTTGTAGTATTCAAAAGAAACTAAATTAAAAAGGACACTGCCAAGTTTTAATGAGATTTATTACAGGCAACCACTCATGTATTGTAGTTGGGTTCATCCCCCCTAAATAAGGGCAAAGTCTGCCAAATTTTGACAGGTGGTTCAGTACTGGGTGGTACTTTTATAAAACATTATTTTATTGTGTGGTGTTGTTAGCCTAAAAATGCAAATTCAAATTGTTCGTACATGTATATTCAACTACAAAATTGTAATAACATGTAATTGCATGCAAATACCGCAATGTTCTAGGCATGCAACTATGTTTGTTATGTACAATGGATGCCAGATGACTTGAAAAAAATCTCAACAAAAATATGACTAAACATTGCTACAGTGTATCGTTTTGCTTGACAATCTACAATCACTGCTTCATTTCACTCTTTGGTGTGACAAAATCTTATCAACATTACTACATTTTCTTTGCATGACCTACTGTTATCTTATCAGATTGTCCCCAATATATTGTAACAATGTATAGCTTTTCAGGAATGTCAAGGATTAAAATGTAACAATTGTACTTCAGTATTTGCCAGGCAAAGGATAAGATGTAGCAAAGTTAATATTTTCATTGAACCAGACGGAGAAGTGTTAGTACTCAATATTTGTCATGCCTAATGACAATTTTGTTTCAAGTGAACTGGTTTCCATTGTATTTTGTCCCTGAGCAGACACATTTGCCGTTTATACATTTATGTGCAGTCCTGTACAAAAAAACTGTCATCAAAATACAAATATTTAAATTATTACATAATCAATTGAACAATAGGCAATTATTTATTAATTGGTACAGATTTACTTTGACAGTGTAAATATATGTGTATATGTCATTTGTTGAACTTGTTTATGTCTGTTTGTTTAAAGCCCAATGATTCATTCTCACATTCTGGCAATCTTAATAATCTTATCAATGGCATCAAAAGGATTACATAGGATCATTCTTTTGTTCTGGACCAACCGTTTCTATAGCTCTGCCAGACAACTGTTTTTCATGCGCACTTTTGATCCTAATCTGAACTAAGCCTTTAGAATACTTGTAATTAACAAACGAGAACAGCAATATGAGAAAGCTGTTGTTGATTTGGTGTCAAATTTGTTGCGCATTCAGCCCAGTGTTGATTGTCTGAGGTTCAGCTATTTAAAGATAATCTTCAGATTAGGATTAAATTCTAGGTGTGAAATCCAGACATTTGTCAGAACTATAGAAAAAAGTTAATCCAGAACACAAGAATGATCCTATGTAATCCTTATTAAGATAACACTAATGTGATGACCTGGGATTGAAACATAGGCCTTTAAATAGAGTCTACTCATTTACATAAATACTTCACACCTTACAGTTAGTGGGATTATGAATCTTAATGGTTGGCTGTTGTCTATCAATACTACAGTAATGAGAACTGAAAGCTCAGAGCACTATATTAGTGGTCTGAGCCAAAGGCAAATAATTTCTGTTTAATTTTTGATAGTTGTAAAATTTTTCATGATAGAACAAATTTCTCTCTATAAAAGTGATATGTACATGTCTCTTTGGGAGCTACAAATATTCTAACCAACTGGCTGACGTTATTTCTGTAATATTTATTAACTTTTAATTTTTTTTTCCATATGGTACCAACATCAGTACTTTCAATAAACGCAAAATTTAGACATCGTAAACCATTATGACATCCAAGAAAAGAATTTTAAGAGAATAAATTTAAATGAATCAATTTTGGAATTAAAAAAAAATTCATGATTGGTATATTGTTATTGTTCTAACTAATGGTAGTGAAGGGTGTGCCATACACTAACAGAGTTCAGTAGTGTAGAGTGGAATACTGAATTCAGAAAAAAACAAATTTACCCCAATATAGCAGTTGGATGAATTAGTTGAATATAGAAACGTTAGATTATGTATAAAGAGTTTTTGCAGATATTCATCATTGCACGCATGTGGTTGGAGTTACAGGAGAAATGAAGATATTCATCATTGCACGCATGTGGTTGGAGTTACAGGAGAAATGAAGATACCTTGGTGTTTCACTTATTCATTTGGAAACTGTTTTTTTACACACTCGGACAACTTCAAATGCTAAAAGAAACAATGATAAAGATGCCATACATAGTGGGGATGTAGAAGTAGACAAGCCACCATGTTGATTATCAGTTGGAAAGTAAACAATTGAAGCTATTAAAATCATCAACTCAATGTGTAATGTTTTCAGCAGAAGCCTGTTTCTCCTGCAAAAATATAACAATGTTTGAATTTTCACTTTTCAGTGTGATTATGTAAAAGATCCTGCTGTATTTGTTGTATCTCTGTTATTTTTTATCAAAAATTATGTCTATGTGTTAAAAACACCATGTCCTATGAGTGAAACACCAGGGCAACTTCATTTATGTATGGAAAGATAGAAATAGTCAGGAGGTAAATTTTCTTAATATCCGAAACGATATCATCAAGTAAAATTCTCTTTCGTAACATGGAAGTGTTGTGTGTTTATTTTTGTCATATTCAGGGTTTACATCTCATATGCATGTGTCTGAATTAGGAAGTGATGGGGATGGAAATATGTAGCCCTTTTTAGTGAATATTGGATGTGTTAGGAAAGCTGTGATTGTCCCTGGATATGAATAAGACACAGGCTCTTTGCTGATTAGTAGACGTGTCAATTGTTGTCGTAGAATTCTGGTCATTAGTGTATTTGTGTTACTTTCCTATTCACTGTAAAAAAAAATGTGGGTAGCTGTTTATTGAAATGGATGACTGATTCATTCCGACATTGTGTTTCTTTGTACATCGCCAGTCAGTAACATTTTACTAACAATAACGGTGGTAATTATCACAGCGATATGGACACTAATTATCTCAATTCATCACAGTTGTTGAATTGGAATATGAGCAGATTGTCAATTTATTGAGTATGGTAATGGATACTAGAAAATAAGCTTTACATGACCACACTTATCTCCAAATCCCTGTAGATATTACCATGGCAACAGGTAATCCATAGTTGCTATCTGTAAATCTCCTTGTGAAAATCAAACCTGGCATATGTCAGATTTGAAGTGTGTGAGCCATATTGTTCATATCATGTATATTTCACTGCAGGTGGATGGCTGTCAATACAATATGTTATTCTGTAAATTTGAACATTATCTAGGGGATGTTTGTTTGCATTGATTTCAAAAAAGTATCATATGACACCCAGTAAGGGAATGTATTCAGAATTTTGTGAACAGATCAGAGATGGGTTAATTAACAGGTAAATAAAATAAAATAAATAAATAAATAAATGATTAAATAAACAAACAAATAAATAGATAGATAAATAAACAAATGATTAAATAAACAAATAAATAAATAGATAAATAAATAAATGGATTCATCGATGAATATATAAATTATGTGTGCCTTCCACCTCTCCATTTCTTTCCATTTCTCTCTCTCTCACTCATTCTCTTTTTCTCTCTTGCTTTCTTTCTCTGTCTGAGAGTCTGTGTATTTCTGTCTGTCTGACTGACTGTCTGTCTGTCTGTCTGTTTAGTTATATTACCATGATATCTTTACCTTCATAGAGTAAGGGAAAGACAGACACAGAAAGTGGGTTACATACATGAAAGTACGAAAGACATGCGTAGATTGAGAAGTAATTGAGTGAATACGTCATTGTTACTCACATATATTCACAATATAAACTTTATATCATATTTTTGACACCGACTTTCAATATTTCTTTATATTAAATATAAGTTTAATTCTCTTTTGTATTGTACACCATCCAGGTATCCTTGGAAAATAAGGAAGGTGTTATCATATATCAGCCAGGAGTTACATCACCATGGCAACTGAGAGACAAGATAGATGATATGGGTTTCGAAGCATCAGTGAAAGACAATTCTTCAAAATCACCAAACATGGCCGCTCAGAATGTGACAGTTCAGATCACAGGGATGACTTGCAATTCATGTGTCAAGTCAATCGAAGGGAAAATATCAACCTTGCCAGGTGTGGAAAACATTACAGTGTCACTTGAAAGAAACGAAGGTGACGTGAGATTTAAACCAGACATTATATCACCTAATGACATCAGGGACGCGATAGATGACATGGGATTTGAAGCCAGCATTAAACTGCATGAAAACAGGAATGTTGTTGAAACTGTGAAGATTAGTGTCGAAGGCATGACTTGTAACTCTTGTGTGAAAAGTATCGAGGGAATGATCAGTCAGGTGAAAGGTGTTGAAAGTATCAAAGTATCGCTTGAAAACAAGGAAGCTGTAATCGAGTACATCTCAACGCAGACTAGTCCTGAAACCTTGAGGGAAAGCATCGACGATATGGGATTCGAGGCAACTTTACAAAGTAGTTTAGATTTAACAGAGTTTGATCCACTCAAACAGAAACCCGCTGAATTTGCGAAAAATGATACGGCCTTAATAAGTATTGAAGGAATGACTTGCAACTCATGTGTAAACAGTATCGAAGGACAAATATCAAGTCACCCAGGAGTCGAAAGTATTCAAGTTTCTTTAGAGAACAAAAACGCTATGATTATTTACAAAACAAACATAACCAACCCAGAAGAACTCAGGTGTGCTATTGATGATATGGGGTTTGATGCAACATTAGGGGGCAGTCAGAATGGACTGGGAACGAGGACGGTAATATTGGGGGTTGAGGGTATGACCTGCAACTCTTGTGTCAAATCAATTGAAGGCAAGATGTCTGTACAACCAGGAGTTATGGACATTCAAGTCTCTTTGAAAGAAAAACAAGCAAAAATTGTGTTTGATCCGACAAAAAGCAGTTCTGAAATTTTGAAATCTGCAATTGATGATATGGGGTTTGAAGCGCATCTACCTACAGATAATAAATCCAGTCGCGATGTAGAAAGTTCTCATGCTGTTATCGTACTTAATGTGGAAGGAATGACTTGCAATTCATGTGTTCGTAGTATTGAGGGTAACTTATCAGACTTTCCAGGTGTCTACAATATCAAGGTATCTTTACAAGACAAGAATGCAACTGTTGACTATGAGCCAGGAAAAACTGAACCAGAGGCTCTCAGAGAAGCAATTGATGACATGGGCTTTGAGTGTTCTATACCCAGTCAAGAAGTCATACAAACCACTGTGATTGATATCGTGGGAATGACTTGTAATTCATGTGTCAAGACGATTGAAGGAAAACTGTCAGAGAGTGATGGGATAAAGTCTATCAAGGTCTCCCTTGAAAGGAACAATGGCACTGTCAGTTATGATGCCATGAAAATTAAAGATAGTGACATTGTAGAAGTTGTCAATGACATGGGGTTTGAAGCATCTCTAGCAGGTATGTGACTACTACTCAACTTTGAGGCATATATTTATAGCAGGTATCACTAATGTGTCTTGCTAATATATGTTATAGCAGGTATCACTAATGTGTCTTGCTAATATATGTTATAGCAGGTATCACTAATGTGTCTTGCTAATATGTGTTATAGCAGGTTTCACTAATGTGTCTAGTCTTGCTGCTAGACGTTCGGGCTTTCTTTCGATGCTATAACTATAAGCGAGCGAAGTTCGCATGTGAGGGCTTGCCCGAACAGTCTAGCGAATGTCATTTTCAGACCGGACATTCCATTGAGATTACGATAAGCGGTGGGTTGGGCCATATATGCATATATATACTTTAATATATTCAATCTCTGCATGCAGGTGTTGACAAACACATTTATGTCATTACTATGTCTTATCAGTTTATGGTAATTGTGTTTGATGAGTGTGTAGACGTTGTCATTCACACATTTTAGTTAACGCATTGGTGGTTATTTTTACAAGCCCCTCCTTAAGATGAATATGCATGAAAATTTAGCTATTGTCCTCTGTTTGTGCTTGTCGCTAATACGGTTCTCTGATTGGCAGTTATTTATATCCTGATGACATTCGCTAGACCTCGGATGTTCCATCCTCGATAGCGTTGTTTGGCTGTGTGTCGTATTTTATCGGAAGAACATCCGAGGGCTAGCTGATAGACTATAATGTGTCTTGCTAATATATGTTATAGCAGGTATCACTAATGTGTCTTGCTAATATTTTGAAGCAGTTTTAGAATGTATTTGCGATGTTGCTGTTTGTTTATCATATTTGATTCAGTCTAAATGGTATATATCCAAAACCGTGAGTTGAAAACAGTTGTGTAAGTTCATGAAGAATGAAATTGTTCATGGCCTAAAATTGCTGGTGGACGTGTGCTATTTTAAAATTTGCAGAGACACAGGCTCATACATACATACATACATACATACATACATACATACATACATACATACTACATACATACATACATACATACATACATACATACATACATACATACATACATACATACATACATACATACATACATACATGATAGATACATAGATACATACATACATACATACATACATACATACATACATACATACACACATACATACATACATACAGACATACAGACAGACAGACAGACACACACACACACACACGTGCGCACGCACACACAGACAGACAGACACAGACACATAGACACTCTCTCTCACTCACACACACACACACACACACACACACACACACATACACACATTTACAAAATACAAGCACATTCTGATACACACAGACATAAACACACACATGCACCATCTGCTGACAAGGACTTGAATTAATCTGAACTATTCGCAGTAAAAGAATTTGTTGTGTAAATTTAGTATAATATCCATTATGAAATAACTTGAGGATAATACTGATATGGTAGATCTTATATCAGATTAAATAAGAATTAATATCATCAAATTAAAAAGATGACGAAGGGATAGATTACTTGTACAGCCATATGGTATCCAAGCCTACAGTCTGGAGGTAATATATTGGAAACAGTTGTGTAAAGGGGAGGGGTGGGGTGAGATGGGGTGGGGGGTTGGAGTTGATAATGATAAATATGCACATGATAAAAAAGTGGGGCACCATTGGAGGGATGGAGTTACCATTGGAGGAGGGGTGGGTGGTTTACTGTGAAAAGAAAAGTTATGATAGATAGATAGAGGGAATTACTATACAGAACACTTTTAGTTGTTAGTATGGATGCAGTGTGATAGAAAAGTGGATACGTTGTTCATCTTCTTTGTTTGAATGTCAGTGGAGCTGG
Source organism: Glandiceps talaboti (assembly GCF_964340395.1). Lineage (NCBI taxonomy): Eukaryota > Metazoa > Hemichordata > Enteropneusta > Spengelidae > Glandiceps > Glandiceps talaboti. The sequence continues at coordinate 10,411,422 of NC_135556.1, read as the reverse complement.
AAAGTCCACCATGTATGTAAACCATATGTTAATTGTGATGGTGTACGTGCACATCTCCATGCAGAGGAGGAATATATGGAAGTAGTACATGTAGCTACTGGCCTCAATGTAAATATGCTGGTATTACACATTTTACAGCTTGGGAAAAAAGTATATACCTGGGTAAAAATAAAACTATTGTACGGAGGAAAATGTGGTGCCCTTCAAATATCAACCATTATCTCAATGTGATGCTGTGCAGTAGTACTACCAGGTATTAGAAATATTTGTTGTTGATGTGTAAGTGAAAATGATGGGGAGGTTTGTTTGAACTGTTGAGGAAATTTGTCTCTGCAGGCTAAGGTAGAAATCGTCAATTTGTTAACTAACTCTGGGTTTGTCTTCCATGCTTCCAGAAGCTAATACAATATTGCAGCCTAGAGATCAAGCCAGTGGTGTTGTGTCCCAAGACCGGGTTGGACATAGCGATCAATGGCAGGTACATTTTAGCCAAAGTGAACCAGCAACGATGGATGTAGAGAAAGGTGAAGGGAAGACGATGACATGTCATCTAAATGTGACTGGGATGACTTGTGCTTCCTGTGTTGCAACTATTGAAAGGACTTTATCTAAACAAACAGGTAGGTGTGGATATACTTCATATAGTCAATGAACAAATAGTCAAACACTCTCAAATTGCAATTTCATAATAAAGCAGTGTGTGTGTGTGTGTGTGTGTGTGTGTGTGTGTGTGTGTGTGTGTGTGTGTGTGTGTGTCTGTCTGTCTGTCTGTCTGTCTGTCTATCTGTCTCTGTCTGCCTGTCTGTCTCTTTATGTATGTATGTATGTATGTATGTATGTATGTATGTATGTATGTATGTATGTAATACTATGTGTGTACGTACGAGTATGTGTGTATGTATGTATGTATGTATGTATGTATGTATGTATGTATGTATGTAAGTACGTACGTACGTACATATGTATGTATGTATGTATGTATGTATGTATGTATGTATATGTATGTATGTATGTATGTATGTATGTATGTATGTATGTATGTATGTATGTATGTATGTATGTGTGTGTATGTGTGCATCGATCCATAAGATGCATAATGTAATGGTACCTCTACTAAACTGCAGTGAAATATCCTTTGTACATTGTAGGTGTTTTCATAAGTTTCATTTCGTTTAATTGTGATAATTCTGCCAGGTTATATATAACACAATGTGTAATTTGATATCTTGTCACTTTAATGAGGCTGCTTTATTAGTTGCTAGAAATGATTAACAGGTGTTTTGACAGAAAGGGGAATAAACTATGTAACTCTGCCCCCTAGGCATAACATAACAGGCTGCGCTTAATCAGAGATTATAGGAAGTAAGCCACAGTATATACATGTACTACCAGTGACTATAGAGTTTCAATTAGGTGCAATGTTTTTATTACATCTAACACAGCGTTTTTAGTTACAAATAACATGAAACCAAATACAGACACTGATAGCATGCAAGCATATTAAAATGATATGTTTTATCTCACTGTGAATACATAACATATTATGACCAAGAAGACAATATGAAAATTATGAATATGGCTGTCTTTCTCTTTCATATTTGAAATGAGATATTTTATAGGCTCATGAATTCTTAATCTAGGCTACTATATACCTTATAACCGGTAACATGTACGACCAGTAAGAATTATGATAATAAACATGATTATCATATTTGTCATATTTGTCATGATACATTTTCCAGTGCATGGAAGGAGAAGGGGAACACTCACTCCAGGAAATAAAGGTTCTTTCATACACCTTGAGTTCTGAGAATAATTTCATGATTTTATGTCACATCAATTTCGCGCAACTGCCAAGAAACAGCCAATTGAAACTTGTTTCACATTCATTGCTCTGTGACTGTCTTAGCAGTGGTCCAGTGTTTGCCACATTGAAACCAACATAAATGTAAATGTATTAGATGAATAATAAATATTCATGACTTATATGTGCTTGTTACCTTCAGGTATTAAGTAGTCATGAATATTTAGACACCAGGCATGCATATGTATTAGATGAACAATAAAATATGACTCCTTAGATCTTATTACCTACAGATAAAAATTATGAATATTTATTGTTAGTCTAATACATATGCATGGATGCCATCTCCCAGGAAGTAATGCAGGACCACTGCTAAGACATTCACAGAACAATGAATGTGAAACAAGTTTCAATTTGGTGTTTGTGGACAACCGTGTGAAATTCATGTGATGTGAAATCATGAAATGACCCTTCAGAACCCATCGTGTATGAAAATGATTTCATTTCCTGGAGTAGCATTCCCCTCTAAGAAACGCTACTGTAATAATACATTTAACCTGTAACAGGTTCCTCCAATAAGACGCATAATTAATACAATTTATGATAAGTAATGAATATAATTATAACATTGTTTTTTCCATCTACATTTAGGAATTCATAGTGTCTTGGTAGCATTAATGGCACAGAAAGCTGAAGTAAAGTATGATAGTAATTCATTGACACCCAGTGAGATAGCTAGACAAATTGATGATATGGGTTTTGATGCAAGTATCATAGATGACAACTCTATAAGTGATGGCACTGTAGAACTGGCTGTAAGTATGCAGATATACATGTTTATCACAGAAATGATCGTGTTAATGATGTACCAATGCACATGCCTAAACTGTGTCGTTATGTTTGTGCGTGTGCACCTAAGCATTGCTTTCAATTTGTTTTTTCTTGTTTCCATGTAAACGGTCAAAAAAAAAGGGATTAGAGTTTTGGTCTGTCGTGTAAACACCCGTAAATGCATTGAAATGTAAATGATATTGATTTTTAGTGTTTTTATTTGAAAGTGTGTGTTTGTGTGTGGTTTTGTGTGTGTGTGTGTGTGTGTGTGTGTGTGTGTGTGTGTGTGTGTGTGTGTGTGTGTGTGCACGTGCGCGTGTGTGCGTGCATGCGTGCATACATGCGTGTATACATGCGTGTGTGTGTGTATCAGATGATCACTATGCTTTAAAAGGTTCCTGTCTCATAAATAAATTAAGATTTGTCACATTGCAAAGACACGATCGACCAAATTTCTCTAGAACATTTTTAGAGATAATAAGAATATTAATTTTTGACTGTCTTTTTTTCTTATTGTCAGATTACTGGAATGACTTGTTCATCCTGTGTTCATCTCATTGAATCAACTATGATGAAGAAAGAGGGAATGAAATATGCATCAGTTGCCTTGGCAACAGGAAGAGGCAAATTTAAATTTGATCCGTCAATACTTGGTCCTCGGGATGTGATTGACTTTGTCAAGGTTGGTTGGTTGTTGATCTGTCTGGGTCTGTTTTGGTCATTTTTATAAAATGATGAAATTACATGTATTGTTGCCATGGTAACTGTAACTGTTGGCTTATCCTTTGTTTCATAAGGTGACCTAATCTTGTTTGATATATAATATGTCAAGAATTTGCTCCCAATGAGGTTGAATATAATACCTATATTTATTTCTGTGTTTCAACCCTGCACAAAGGACCTTTGTCAGGAATAGGTAAAGAGTACAGGGCTGCTATGTGTGACACAAAGGTGATTACACTATGGGGGGGAGGGGGGGGGGAGATAAGGATACTCCCTTTGGAAGATGAGCAGTGATGTGTTGCCATAATGTGTCACCTTTTCACAAAAAATCCCAAAACATGGGACCACCTTTCCATCAAGAAATTCATCAATCTCATGCTCTATCTTGAAACTCATGAGTAAAGAGAGATTAACCTTTTAAAATGTGCTATGATCCAAATAACACTTACTATTTTTGCTTGGCATTTAGTGAAAGTAGATGGGCAGTACAATCCTCAATAACGAAATTGATGACATCAGAGTATAGCGCCCCCAACTTGGATTTGACATGGATATTACAGTTATTTCACAACTAGGCCTGGAAACTGATAAATGCTGGTACCCATACATGTGTACTTTGTATTGTTGCAGTCGTGTTGTTCTATTCGCCCAGACTAAGAATCAGTGTAGTTGATATTTGTTATTTTCAGTGCCAAATTTACTCTCTTTGTTTTTTTCAACTTTTTTGTTGATGTAGGATGCAGGCTTTGGTGCTGAACTAGCTGAGAATGATTTAAAGTCTAAGAAAGCAGGACTGGACCATAAAGAAGAAATAAAGAAGTAGGTGGACTCTGAGAATATTTCAGTCTTAATTATAATTTGTTTTGTTGTGGTCCTTGTCTGATCTGTCTGTCTGTCTGTCTGTCTGTCTGTCTGTCTGTCTGTCTGTCTGTCTGTCTGTCTGTCTGTCTGTCTCTGTCTGTCTGTCTGTCTCTGTGCCTGTCTGTCTGTTTAAAGAGTAATGATTCAGAAATAAAGTTATATTAAATTCTTACAAATGTTTATATCTATTTATTTCAGATGGCGTCGTTCATTTCTGTTTTCTCTCATCTTTGGTTTACCTGTGGTAGCCATTGTCATATATTTTAGAGTATTGAGAGGTGGTTCAGTCCAGTGTATATTTCCTGGCGTTTCATTGGAGAATCTTCTTCTTTTCTTCCTCTGTACACCATGTCAGGTAAAAAGTTTTACTCTAATTGTAACATTTTTGAATGTTTTATCTTAAGGGGGGGGGGGGGGGCACTGCAGGAAATAAAGACAATTTCTTAAACTATGAGTTCTGGAAAGTCAGCTCATGATTTTACATCTGTACATTATACACGATTGCCAAGAAACACCGAGTTGAAACTTGATCCACATTCATTGTTCTGTGGAGGTTCTTGCCATAGACACACATTGCCTCATGGGAGTTAGCAGTCATGAATATGTAATCATGGAATATGAATATTCATGACTGATTTCTTTGAATGTGATAAGCCCTTAGGAACAATAGTAAAAATCTGAATTCATTTTCCAGACGACAATTATTCTATTTTTGAAACTTCTTTATGATAAAATAAGTGTTGGAACTATTCACTTGGAGGAAACTAATGATATCTTCTTGTTTCGTTTCAGTTTATCGGTGGTCGGTATTTCTATGTACAAGCTTATAAAGCACTGAAACACAAATCAACTAGTATGGATGTACTTATCGTCTTGGCAACCACAGTAGCATATGTCTATTCTGTCATCATTTTGATGATAGCTATCATAGAAGAATCCACAATCAGTCCAAAGACATTCTTTGATACTCCACCTATGCTCCTAGTGTTTGTATCCCTAGGACGATGGTTAGAACACATTGCTAAGGTGAGTATGATAGCCCACCTAGGTGGTCAGTGCTTGTATCCCTAGGACAATGGCTAGAACACATTGCTAATGCCCTTGCATGTAGAAACACAATGGCCCTTTATACTTCCTCAACTCCCTGGGAGCACAAAATCCATTGCAGCCTATATAAGTACATAGGATTAAAGCATTCACATTGCAACTTCTATCCTATCAGGTCCCCAACTATACAGCTGGGTTGATTGAGGCACAATCGTGGTTCAAATCTTGCCCATGATTTTAACCATTCAGAAACAAACAGCGGCAGCAAGGCTTGAACCCGCAACTAGCAGATTCCAAGCCGACTACTCTAACCATTCTACCATCATAACTTCTGTTTGTTAAATGCAGGGCAAGACTTCTGAAGCCTTGGCCAAGTTGATGTCATTACAAGCCACAGAAGCTGTACTTATACAATTCAACGCAAACGGTGAAGTGTCTTTAGAAGAACATATCAGTGTTGACTTAGTACACCGTGGCGACATCTTGAAAGTAGTTCCAGGTGCCAAGGTACCTGTAGATGGTAAAGTAGTGGAAGGCAAAACTATGGTGGATGAATCACTTATCACAGGAGAATCTATGCCAGTGTCAAAACACGCAGGTAAATATTTCTATGCATAAACAAACTTTAATGTATCAAATCCAATTTAGCTGCTTTTCACTTTTGTTTGCTGTGAAACCTATTTGTGTCATGAATTTCACTTCTACATATATTCCATGATGTCAGAGTATTTGGTTATCATTTCTCATATTATGTTTAATTGTCATGGAATTCAGTAAAACAAGTGTAGATTTCATGTCCAGTCACAAAAGAACACAAACCAACTCAGTCTATGTTATCATCAAATCAAACAATTTTCATATGTGAAATATTGATTCATTTGGATGAAAAAAGTTGTAATATTTTGTTGCCAATAAAGTCAGTTTTACTAACAATGTAGAATGGAATAAACATGAACAGAGGCACACCTTTTTGAAATGGTTAATACAGTACATGACGTTAATTTTGTACAGGTTCTGCAGTGATTGGAGGCTCTATAAATCAACATGGTACAATGTTAATACAGGCGACACATGTCGGTAGTGATACTACACTGTCACAGATTGTCAGACTGGTAGAAGAGGCCCAGACATCCAAGGTAAGAGATATTAAATAGAGACAGTTGCCAGGGAAAAAGTTCTTAACTCTTTTCCATTGATCATTATTTTGCCACATACAGTTAAAGTTATCTGCATCACCTATATATACTACACTACTTGTTTATGCTGTCACTTACATTCTCATGTTTGTTTCCTTGTTGTGCAATATAATTTTTAAATTTCATTTTTTTGCTTTTAAATGACATTGCTGCATTTTTCTAATGTCTTTAATTTCATACATATTATGACAGTAAATATACATCAAATTAACAAAAAATTTAATTAATTGTTCCTTTTACCAAACTTGGAGATATCGTACATATCTTGATTTCTCACTCCATATTTATTTCAGGCGCCAATTCAAAGATTAGCAGACAGGATTGCTGGTTATTTTGTTCCAGGAATTGTGATAATATCATTGTTAACTTTGATGATACATGTGTGTGTAGGATATAGGAAGTATCATAGTCTGATTGATGGCATGGAAATGGAGGTATGTACACCTGGTAATCTGAATAATATCATTTAAGTGTACAGATTATGCATGTACACATGTTAATTTGAATAATGTGATTGAAGTATACATGCAAATGCAGTCTGTAAATCTGTTAATTTGAATAATGTGATTGCAATATAGAAATGTACATGACATTGTGTACACTTGCTCACTTGAATATGATTTAAGTATGCAAATTGTGTGAGCACACCTGTTAATTAGATTAATATCAAAATATGCAAATTGTGCATATACACCTGTTCATAATTTGAATAATATGATTATGTTATGCAAATTTCTAGGTTTACCTGTTTTGAAAGAAAGATTCTGTCTCTGGAATGTCTTATTGAGCAATTCTTATTTGTAGATGTCCAGTGTGCAATCTAGTGGTTTATAATAACAGTATCGCAATTATGATGTAATTATATTGGCTTTATCAATGCACCAATATCACCCATTCATGTTATCTACATGTGACAATAGTTTTAGTCTGAGCTTGTTTGAACTACCACCATAATCGCAACATTATCATATTCAGCATCTCAAGATATCACTTATTCCTTGACAGGTTGGCGATAACAGGAACCCACATGAAGTCATTTGGGAATTTGCATTCAGATGCGCTATATCTGTCCTCTGTATAGCCTGCCCCTGTGCTCTAGGCCTTGCCACCCCTACAGCTGTAATGGTTGGGACTGGTGTTGGGGCGACCAATGGGATTTTGATAAAAGGAGGTGAACCACTTGAATTGGCACATAAGGTAAATATACAGAATTGTGTGTGAGTGTAGAAAATGTGAAATATGTGGTCTATTTAACATCAGATTGTTAGTCTATTAGGTCTAAGGCTAAGTGTATTGTTCACTAATTCAAAATATTTTAGCCAAAAAAAAGGCGAATTTTTCAACTATTTGAAAGTAAAATATACAACATCAAAGATGATACTAAAACCCAGGACATGCCACAATGAGACGTACAAAACAAAGAAAAGAAAGAGAATACACCACAAAGTGAGAGAGAGAACAAATACATAAAAAAAATATATACTGTTATAAAGTAATGTGCAATTACAAATGCTTCCAATGATGGGTGTAAGCTGTTTTAAATTTACTAGCATTGCCACAGTTACATACATCAAGTGGTAAGGAGTTCCATAGGGTCAAGCCTACATATTTAATTAAATGAATTTGCATATATTTCTAGTTTGTCAAACTGTATATTCAAATAGCCTCCTAACAGTTAATTCTACGTTCAATTTTTTAATTTGTTTTGTAAAAAATTAGGAACGAAAACAAGATTTACTTAGACTTTAATCATTCATTGAGTATAAATTATTATCCCCTTCATATTTTTATCTAAACATCAAAAATGGAAATAGAATTTTGAAAATTTTTTGATATTTTCATAAAATAATTTTGCTTGTATTGCAGGTGCAAGCCATAATCTTTGACAAGACAGGTACAGTAACTCAGGGAATACCAGAAGTTACCGATACTCATCTGTTTGTTAGTGAAGACGTGTGTACGTACCGTAAACTTTTAGCTGTTATTGGTAGTGCTGAGAGCAGTAGTGAACATCCGATTGGAAATGCTATCACAAAACATGCCAAGCAGGTACAGAACAATTTGTGTTTTTGTTTTTTGTAGTATTTCCCGGATTCTGATTGATGACAGCGAAACCATGTAGACAAGGTGGATTTCTGTCGTGTAATAAGTAAAATACATGACATATGTACAATGGCTGTATAGTTATCTTGCTGATAAACTTTGGAACAGTGATTCAGCAAGATAACTATACAGCCATTGTACATATGTCATGTATTTTACTTATTACACAACAGAAATCCACCTTGTCTACATAGAAATAGAAAGTGAAATAATGTGACAAATTACTCAATATACATATTGTGGCTATAAATACACTCTAGTCAACAATTTTCTATCTGCCAAATGAAATTGAGCCAAAATGTCAGCAGTAGTCAAGATGCATCGCGTGAGATGGCGTTGTTTATGTTGCTACATTTAGGCTTGTTTTATCTTTATTACATTTGAAATAAGATTTTCATCATGAGATGATGGAAACACATGTTGACCTCTTGAATTATGGGTGATTTTATATAACAAAACCATCAATGACAGGTGAATTTATTTGTAAACAAAGGGTACAGTCAGGTGACAACCATTCCCCTGAGTAGCACATGCAAACCTACTGCCATATACAGAATACATGGCGTTGTATGGGGAGACGTGTGATGTACCTTGAAACCGGCAACACGTCTATTGTAGTTCCTTAAATTGTTGAGCACCAAAGTAAATATTCTCATAATTCATGCAAAAGTTTGCAATATTTGTGATAGTAGATACCTACATGTTGCATATGTGCTATCTTGGTTTTATGATGTACTAAATTTTCACCGTTTTTCTTGGCAGGTGCTTGAAGTAGAACATCTTGGTCAGTGTACCAATTTCCAAGCAGTACCAGGATGTGGTTTGAAGTGTACAGTCAGTAATATACAAACATTACTAACAGAATCCAGCAGTGGTGAGTCTTCAAAAGGTGTGGTGGCTAATGGTGTCGATGGTAGTGGTAAATATTGGTGAATTTTACACTCTTTATTTCAGATTGACATTGTTTTTAGGTCTAATAAAGATATTTGTTGTCATGGTTATAGGATGTAAAAATCAGACAAGATTTGAAGTCCTCCAATTTGTCATAACATATTTAGTCAGAATGCAAAATGATTAATGATTCAGTAAAATTTTGACCGGTTTTTGTCTTTTTAATAGAAATTTATGAAAATGAATCAGAAAGACTTGAAATGATATGCTTGATATCTGATCTATGAGGGTGTAGTAAGGGTTGTCTCTTTCAAATTCTGTATAACTTATATAAAATTTTGTGTATTTCATAATCTGTGTATATTTCAGGGCAAAGTTACTCTGTGTTGCTAGGCAATCGTGAGTGGATGAAACGTCATGGACTGGAGCTGACAGCTGACATGGAGGAAGCTATGGTATCACATGAAGAGAAAGGTCAAACAGCGGTCTTAGTGGCTATAGATAGTAAGTAAAAATAGTTCATGGTTTATATATAGTGATAAAATGGAGATAAAAAGGAATGACTGAATTCCAGTCATGCAAGCACAGATGAAAGGGCTATCACTAACACTGTGGAACACATATTATCTAAGCCCAGCACCAATACTGCACTGTAATAAGTTTGCTGCCTTTCCCTGCAATAGCCCAGTACCAAGACATCACTATAACAAGTTGGCTGTATATCCCTGTAACAGCACAGTACCATGACTGCACTGTAATGAGTTGGTAGCATACTTTGTTACTCTCGGAATGATCAGTACAGTCCATCCTATCAAACTAAGATATTACCAACCTCATAGTACTAGACACTTATACCACATTGACCTTTGACTTTTGACCTTATTGTAGATGTCATAGTTGGAACCGTATCCCTGGCTGACAGTGTCAAGCCAGAAGCAGCATTGGCAGTGTACACATTGAAGAAAATGGGATTATCAGTGATTCTACTGACTGGTGATAATAAGAAGACAGCCACAGCAATAGCTAGTCAGGTTTGTGGAGTTCATAAATTTGCATATTTCACATAGTTAATTAACATATTAGGTTTACTAACACAGAACACATCTCTCTAACGACAAAAGCTTAAAAAGATCTTTTAAATGCCCTGGAGTTTACTCATTGTGAAGAAAAGTAATTTGTTAGGAACTATTTTCAAGCTGAAAATGGAATAAAATGCAATTTCTGGAGAATGTGTAGTGTGTCTGCTAAGACCCATGATGCAATGGTGTATCACTGAAAGAACGATAAAGGTGAAAAAGAGTTTCACTTTGGTGTTTCTTGGCAACCAAATAATTTATGTGATGTGAAAACATGTAATGATTCTCCAGAACTCCAAGTTTATGAAAATACCAACATTTCCTGGAGTGATATTCCCCTTTAAAGTAAGTTATTCAAGTTCTCCAAACTTGCTGCAAGGCTCCCTTCCTACGTTGATGGTTATTTGTGAGAGAAGGTAACTGTCTATGAATTTTAAAGCTACTCTCCTCCCCAAGTGAATCGATGTAGGTAATGTCGTAACTAATATTGATATGGAGTTTATGAATGTATGTCAGATTAAACTAAGGTTGTACTTAAACCAAAGGAAAATTTCTGAACTGTGGACGTTATTTTTCTTTTCAGGTCGGTATCAGTATTGTTATCGCAGAGGTGTTACCATCTCATAAAGTTGACAAAGTTCAACAACTTCAAGGTCGTGGTCAATGTGTTGCTATGGTTGGAGATGGAATCAATGATTCCCCTGCTCTAGCTCAAGCTGATGTTGGTATCGCCATAGGAACAGGAACTGATGTTGCCTTGGAGGCTGCTGATATCGTGCTCATCAAGGTATAGTTGTTGTTACTGGTTACAGTCACCTCTCGGCATAGAGATTTGTATACTAAAGTATTCAGTTTCCATATACATTCATTTTGAGCTGTCTTTTATCATGTGTGTTACCCCCGGCGGTGGCAATCCCTGGATGGGTGGGTACTCATACTTGTTAATAGCGAAATTACCTGAATATTTATATGAAAAACTTCCTGTTTTTTTAGTGAATCTGGGAGAAAATCACTGCAAAAAAACATCCCTTTATTTCCGAACTGTGAGAGGTTTTACCTGCAAGGACACATAATCCATACACTGCATGTATACTGTGCAGAGGGTGATCTGGAAAAGTACCCCATTTTACAATTCCACAGACCTAGATGGTTGAAAACTGGGACTACCACCACCGCACCGGGGTGTTACCGTGTCTTCCTCCAGTGTTAATTTTATAAACAATTTTAATAATATGTAATTACTATTTGCACTCATCTTTGACCAATAACTGGTCTATGTAGAAGATTGACCTTTAACCTTTATACTCTAGTTGTATGTTTTTGTTGCTGGATTTATTTTACCTGAATATGTGCAAAAGCTTTTTCTGCAGAAATAAGTCCCACTAACATACTTTACAAGTTGTTATATTTGTACATTCAGCTGTTGTGAACGGTGGCAACAGTAGTTGCACTATATACAGCAGGCTAAGCATGAGATATTCACAAACAGTGTCTACTTTCCCCTTGCATTGTCCACCTGACATGTCCTAAATTGCCATTGCACCAAATTTTTCATGCGCCAAAATGAGTATGTTTACAGTATCTTTGCAAAACCTGTATTATGTCATTACATTTTAATCAGTCTGTTTATTTCTATTCTTATTCCACAGAATAATTTGGTTGACGTTGTTGCTGCCATTGATCTGTCCAGACACACTGTAAGAAGAATACACTGTAATTTTGGATTTGCAGTTATTTACAATTTGATAGGCATTCCTATAGCTGCAGGTAAGAACATTATGTTTTAATCAAACTTAGTGGTACCTGATATCAGGACACTTAGAGAGTCTATGAAAACTCCTAGGCATGTGTCAAGAGGGGGTTTGCTGTGTGAACTGCAACATTGTGAATTCACTATGTTTTGGTGTTGAACGAGATAGAGATTTGTTTCATTCACTTTTACTTACTAGTACAGAGCTGGCTTTTAAGTCACTACTGCTTAAGTTCTTATCTATGCCAGCTCTGTACTGATGAGTGAATGTGAATGAAACCAATGCATTTTGACTTGTTTAACATTCAAGTTTTTATGATACATAGTAAATTCACAAGATATCCTTTCCCTTTATGATGATATGTGTTTTATTGTCATATATATACTGATACATATATAATGAAATGTGCATTGATTTTGCGTGTAATGAAAAATTTACAAAAACAGTATTCTGTAGAGGACTCCTAACACGAGATTGATGCGTTAACAGAGAACTTAAATTGATTCATTAAGAATGCGGACTACAGTTGGGTAAAAGCTAAACAATGTGCGATTAGAACCTGATTTGACCACTCGCCTGAGCGCATGAGTTGGAATAAATTACGTGCTGGATGGAAATCGGATTGTGTGATGTACAAGCCTTTTATAGAGTCAGAAAATGTTCGCCAGTCATACGCCATATTCACCTTTCAGTCTTTTTCAAGAGAAGTGCCACAAGAGGGCGCCCCACATGAGGAAAACTGATGGCTATTAAAAATCACATGACAGTATATGAAGCAGTCAACAAAATGGCTAAAACTATGTCAAGTTCCCCAAAATTTGTATGATCTGAAAAAAAAGTTAGCAGAATACTTTGATTGAGAATACAACCATTTTGCTGTGAAACACTGGGAAATGGTCATTCTTGCGAAATAGGCTTTTAGTACTCACCTATCACAGCCCTCACTGCATCTTCATTTCCTAATGTTATTTGTAAATCATGTACACTATACATAACTGGTATAGTGTACATGATTTAGTAAAAGTAACAGTATACCACACCAGGGTTGTCGGTGGCCGAGTGGTTAAACCACTTGCCTCTTACCACTGCGGGTGTGATTAAATTTACCATGCTGTAAGTAAGAAGAGTGTCATTCAGTTTGACTCTACCAAACAACGCAGGTTTTCCCCGGGTACTCCGGTTTCCTCCTGCATTAAGTCTGACCCCATGACGGATGGCCCTCACTGGACTTCTTGGGAGACAAGTGTTTATATGCTTAAAGAACTAGCCACTATAAATAAAGATTACTACTACTACTACTACTACCACCAATATTTACACAACTCTTCCTTTCCTAGGTATATTGATGCCATTAGGTGTAATGTTACAACCGTGGATGGCTGCCGGTGCTATGGCGTTATCATCAGTTTCCGTGGTTATATCATCGTTGTTACTAAAACTGTAAGTAGTCTTTATTTTCTATGTGTTTTTGTCAAGTAGAGGCCACTTGGCAGCATACATAACCACACCACTCTAACTACTGAGTTGCTCTCCTGAAAGCCTAGTTGCTATATCTACAGAAGGGTGCCCTCTATGATTGGAGCTCGGTGATGGTTGCTGATAAAGCCATGGCTTAACTAAAATCATTATAAATATCCTGCACTATAGTCAGATCTTCACTACTGGTATATACTATTCCTTTAAGATAGCTGCAAACTATATACCTATTGTTGTTAGATGGGCTAGACTGCACAAGTTGATGATAGCAGTGCCTCTATTCCTCAGGTACAATCACCTTGTATAGTAATCAAGATAGTGTAAGTACTGAAAGTCCACAAAAATGTACACTGCAAAATCACGGACATCATCACTAAAGTGCCACTCTGCTTAGAGTATATATACCAATACTCATTCAATAGCTTTTGTCAATATGTCGCAAAAATAGTTTAAGTTTGTGTCTATCTTAGTAAGCTGAATCCTTGATTGCCACTGTAGTAATAAGAATACTACTGGGTAGTACTCTCAGCATTATAACCTGATAACTTGGCATCATGTTCTTTTAGCCAATCTGCACACTTGGTGGTCCAGTGCTGTACATAATCATGTGTAGAATCAGCCTTAAGAAATTTTCTGGGAATAACCTTGAATGTTGACTTGTTTTTCTCTTCCAGGTATAAGAAGCCAACGGTTGAAAAGATGAAGACAGAAGATTTCCACAAAATAGAAGAGAGTATTTTGAGTTTATCCACACCAAGACTGCAAGATTCTGTGTCTGTTAATTCTGTATCTGTTAATGTTAACGACGATGACATTGAACTCATTCCTAGGAAGAAACAAAATCGTGTCTTGGAGAAAATCAGAAGTTTCAGCAAGATGGAAGTTGCGCATGATGAAAGAAAACTATTGGATGATGATGATGATGAAGAAGAAGAAGAATAAGTTGTTTTGTAAGAGAAGTGTGTTTGAAAGAGGTGTTATTAGTTGCCTTTAAGGACAACATTCAAAATGTTAACTGGATGGAGAAGGATTGTCCAATCATGACTGTCGATTCTTGAATTATGTGGTTGAGAGTTTTGACTTCCTGAAACAAGGACAGTGATTGGGTTGAGTAGAGAAGGTCAGCTCAATGTAAATATGGGGGGGGGGGGGGGATAAGGGATTTGAAAAATTTACAACAGAATATCGAATGGGGTACATGTTGACACTTAGATGTTGACAGTTATATGTTGGGATGGGTTGGCACTAAAGCAGCCATGAATTTTTTGATAGGTTGGGTTGAGGTATGTCGACACTATAAAGATAACTGGGTTGGGTTTTGATGGGATTGGGCAGGTTGACACCAACACAGTGCAGGGTTGGGATGGGTACTTTGACTCCAAGATAGAGATGGGTTATGATGTGATTAGGTATGTGACCACTGAGAAAGTGACTGGTTGGTATTGAGTAGGGGAAGTTATGTTTTCTGATTCAATGCAAATTAAAAGGAATACTCGATCTGAAATAAGGTCAAGCAAATTTTTGATAAAATCAGTTGGTCATCAGATTTTTTGCAAATTTTTTTTTTATAGTCTGTACATGTATATATTTCACAAGTAATTATGAATAATTTTGAGTCATATGTTTAAAGTGATTCAGCAGTCAGGTGATATTATAATAACACATTCAAGTTTACATGAGTATTGTACAATAAATCAGGTAATTTTTAATGTGATGAAGTGGTCACAACGAGAATTTAAGTTAAGGTATCGACGCCATTAGTTTGTAGCGTAGGCAACAGTGTCAGTATTGACAAAACAGCTCATACTGAACAGTTTGTTGTAGTTGTAGGCAATAAATGGGTCATCAGGAACACCCATAGGGATGAAACAATCAGTTTTAAAGCAACCCAGGCTGCGTTTACATACCGTTTTTTCAAATAAAAATGCTAAAGTATTGTTTTCATTTTTATGCGTTTTTATGTGTACAAAAAACGTATGTATGATAGTCGACAAAAGATTTTGACCGTTTTCACAGAAACAGCAATAATGGGGGAAAAATTTAAATGATGCTGTAGCACATGCTCGAACATAACATAGTAAAAGTATGCACATAAGTATTTCATCAGTTTGGTCATCCCTGAGGTCTAACGTGTGTTTTCGAATTGTTGCATTTTCCATCATTTACACAACTCCATTTGATAATCTTTCTGTTTCAGCCTGTTTTAATGGATTCCAGTTTCAAATGAAAACAGATCATTTTGAAAATGGTCCTCTTTCATCATCATTTTAAAATCATTTGTGTTTTCATGTGTAGTTTTGTCGTCTCTGTGTACACAGTAGGTGCAAGCACCAACAAAATGGTTGAATTTTCATTTGAAAACAACATTGTGTAAACGGAGCCTAAGTCAGACAACCTGAAATGATAACTGATGCCTGAAGAATGCAACTTTCTTGATATTCATAAACTTTGTGTAAAATTTGTGTTTTATTATTATTCAGAGATTGCAGTTGTAAAAAGCAGTCACTCTGTATTGCTAGTCTTGAAGGAATGCAGCCTGTCTAAGTCTTTCACATGTAGTAGCCTGTTTACTGCACTGTTGAGATACACCGTTAGCTGGTTGTACCTCCTAGCCCTATAGCCTGTTTACTGCACTGTTGAGATACACCGTTAGCAGGTTGTACCTCCTAGCCCTATAGCCTGTTTACTGCACTGTTGAGATACACCGTTAGCAGGTTGTACCTCCTAGCCCTCGTCTTCTCTGTTTGTCTTGATTTCATTGTCAAAACTGATCATAACAATTTGAAAATTTTTGCCCAATAGCCTTGTCGATGACAGCATACAGTCCCTCCAACCATGACAACTCATCAGACTATTATCATTCATGAGCAAATTATGCATGCGTTGCTAAGTGAAGGCAATGCATCGTCATGCACATGTGGTGGACATGTGATAATTTACATGTTATTTACATACAATTATGTAAATTTAACATACATATTTTTGATAATGACTTTTGGGGGTGTGGCTACATTAACCATTTGAAAACGTAGGCAAGTCAAGCGGAGATTATGAGGGTTAACGTATCTCGACAGCACCATAAACAGACTAGATATGTAGTGGCATTTGTAACCTAATATTTGCCTCAGAAATAAAGTCAGACATGTCTACTGTTTCTGTGTTCAGGAAAACTGCAACCTATTTTCACTAAAAATCAAGAAGAAAAGAAATCTGGGCTAACCACACAAAGTTTTGAAATAGAAGTCAAAATAATATTAAAATGAACCCATTTTAGAATCTGAAATTGTTGCAGAATACTGTAACTCTTCAAAAAAATGGATTGTCAATTTCCTTCAAAATAATCCATTTATTGATCCATTTATCAATCAATATCGGAGTCAGTCAAGCAGTTGCAAAAAATCGTTCTGTCAGCTGTTCGTTTCAAACAAAATTTTTGCAATCATGGCAGATTCCATGGTCTCACAAGATTTCACTTTTATAGGAAGATGCATGAAATTGATCACTGAAATATCTCTAATTCTAGCTACACACAAAATGAAAAATAACTGACTTTGCTAGTTTAGTAAGATAATCACAACTTAATATAACCAGGCCTGCATGTTTGCTTATCACATATTGTTTTATCTATTGACATGCAGATCGCTCAATAAGGCAAAATAAAAAAAATTGCGTTTCCGATAGCCTGGCCAACCCTAAACATGTTTTAACCATTAGGAAGAAAAGATAAGAAATTCTTTATCTTCTTGACCTTCATGCATGTCTGTTTTTCTTTCCCCAGTGATGTCTGTACATATTTCATCAAACTATCACAGATGGGTATTCTGACCAACATATTGTTTGTTTTTGGGTCGAAGCAATATTTTTACAAAGTAAAAACAATTAAAAAGAGATGATGAAAATAAAATACAATAAAATCCTGACCTACCTACCCTATATTTTGAGGCCATGGTATCGGAAACGCACAATTATTTTTTTCCACTTAACATGTAATTCTAATTACATATTATACAATCTGTTAGTAACTTTATTTTATATATAGATAGTTTCATTGTATCTTTTTATTTTAATTTACATATCATCTTGCCGTTCACTTTTCACAGTACTGTAAGTACTTGAAAAACTTCAAAGTCTTTGTTTTATCCGTGTATATTTTATCTCCCTGACCTTACCAGTGATTTATGTTGGTTAGGTCCTCTCTTACATTAGCCTACCTGTAGTCTTGAAGGACTGATGCACTTAGTGAGGAGGAGCAAAATTCAAAACATCAAAATGGCAGTTAGGAAAGCCAATAGTAGTGTAGCGTCACGGTCAGTCCTTCAAAACTACAGGTAAGCTACTCTTCCTTTAAAGTATACAACATCGGATTTGAGTGATTTTTCTGAAAGATTATGAATATTATAATAAGCTTTATGTATTGAAATATGTGGAATGATTGATAAGGTAGCTGGGGATGGGGGTGGGGGTTGCAAGATGTATCTTATGGCAGGTAAAGATTCAATTGAATTTGAAGACCTGACTATTTAAGAGTATTTTTTTTCTGATGTAAGACGAGACATTGTCGTTATAATTATCTACCCAGGTAATTTTCATCAATGCCAGGGCTTCATATTTGTACAAGGCAAGACCTGTTGTTGTAAGATTAGTTTGATCAACAAACTGACTTTATTTGCATATATGTAATTCAATCAGTAATAGACTACACCATCATATTATACACTACCATGGCAGTGAAGGCACTGGTTGGTGCCTGGCAAGATGCCACTGTAAACATTGCATTAAGACCAAGTTAACTTTTTGAAGTGCATTTGCCACACCTTTTCAAAGATAAATACACAGTTTAATCAGTAATTATAAAAAGGCAGGTAATAACACACACTTGTGTAACACACACACATACATGAGTTAGTTGAACCATAGACACAGTGGACTGTCTATGGTAGAACTTGTGAAGAGTTGCCAGTAACTGTATTTTACAGTTTAGTTCCAGTAAAGATGGTTGTCATAGTAACCAGTGTTCTTGTACCTGTTTTTTACCAAACCAAGTATGCACACAAGGTCGCCACCGTGAATGCGTATGCCAGAACAAGGCTCTTCAGTACTTAGGCATTATTGCATAACTTACCACCCATGCCACAAGAGCCCTTATTTTTTTTGATATTTCAGTACAGTAGACACTAGATAAAACTCACACCCTGTTTACAGCTCTGATACTGTCATCTGATAACTTATACTTTGGTAGCTGACAATGTCAGCCTAGTGGAAAATAACATTGTAGTCTCCTAGATTATAGTATTGTCCTCCTTTGGATATAAAATCAAGTAGGTTTATATCGTTTACTTGTGTCGTATAGGTACTAAGTAATTTCTAAACCTCTCTTTATGAAGTGAGTCATGTCTCAGACTCAGGGAGTGCCAAAACTATGCCAGCCAGCAAGACAGTATAGTCTGTGAGGTACGCCATGACGGGGCGCCCTCACACATCGGAGGCCGGTGAGGGCAGAACAGCAGGACGTATGAGTGTAGCAAGATAATTATTGATGGTAGACACTATTTGTAAATATCTCATCTAGTCAGCCTGCTGTATTCAGTGCAACTATTGTTGACACCTTTCGCAACAGCTAAATACAGAAATTTGACAATTCGTAAAGTATGTTAGCAGAACTTTAGTCTGGAGAGAAAGCTTTTGGGTGTATTCAGCTAAAATAAATCCAGTGCCAAAAAACATAAAACTAGAGTTAGTAGTACCCCATACTTGTTGCAACCCTCAATAAGTAGTGATTTTTGTATGTCCCTCGAGCTTAGAACCTTCACTGTGCTGATCTTGACCATGAGAGGACATCGTCAAAATCAGCTCAAGCTACATACCCCCCCCCCTCCCCCCCCCCCCCCCCCCCACCACTTAGCAAGAGCTACAGTACATAAAAAGAGCACATTTATTCAAAACAACCTGACATTAATCAGGCCATAATCAGGTACAGCTTGAATTCACCCAACTCCCACTTATTAACTCACAAGTAGTTCACATTACCAATGGTTATTATTTTATCAAATTTTGATATTTTATTGTAAATTTAATGCATCCAAAAAATAATATTTTTTAATACTAAATGTAATTTGTAATGGTAGTATGTATGGATATTAATATGTAATATCATGTATTAATATGTATTTGTCACCATATGAATGTAAACTATTGCATCACAAATGTCAATAAAGGTTTATTATTGTACATATATTGTTTTTTTTTTTAGAATGTCTCTAATTGTTATGTACTATAAAGTGTGTGTATGTGTATAAAATCCATCCATCTAACCACACACAGAATCTTACAAATCATTCATGCATTCCTTAATACAAATTCGTACAAATCATTTCAAATCATTCCTTTAATTACGAATTTGTTGTCAGGTTGTCAGTGGCCAAACGGTTAGCTTGTTAGACTCTCTCACAGTCCTTGAAGCTTCGCATAAAGGTAGCTAAAACTTGGGTTGTTCTGTATGTATCTACTGCATAAATTGTACTCGTATACTGGTATCCCAGTATCCCTGTACTGCCCTCATCGATCACATAGGGCTAAACTTGTGTTGGTGTCAACAAAATGTATTGATGAGGGCGTACAGTACAGGGATACTAGGATACAATTATGCAGTAGATACCGGTACATACAAAACAACCCAAGTTTTAGCTATTTATGTGAAGCTCCGAGGACTGTGAGAAAGTCTATTAGCTTGTATGCCTCATACCACTGCAGTCAGGGTTTGAACCTGTCTATAGAGTCAGCTGGGTGTGATTAAAATCATTTCCATGATCTGTATCTTAGAAGGGTGATGCTCAGTTTGACCATACTTTGAGTATGATTAAGGACAGTATAACAATCAAGTTTTATCAACTAATAAAATCAATATTTTTTTGCATTAGTTCTGAACTCGGAGCATAAATAATTTACCTAGTATATATAATACTTCCATTACACACTCACTTCCACAAGCTTCCCTCTGGACATCGTCATAGGGTTCCATTTGCAAAGAAGGATGTGTTTCAAAAATCATTCCTGCCATCAGCAGTATCTATTGTGAATACAACTATGCAATAATTTGCTTATGTCATCATGCTACTATTATGCTGTCTTTGTTTTTCATGTATATCAGTTATGTGGAGTGTATTTTCGTCTTTTTCGTTGATGAGTCTGAAGACAATTTTCTGTGGTTTTATATGCAGACAATGAAGTTTTTTGAACCGAATTCGAATTGAATTGAATAGCATATTGTGGCTAAATCATTTGGTCTTCTTATATCTGTTGTTGTATACAATGCACTGATTGTAGATATGACTGCAATAGAGCATTGTACACCATCGGTATTTCCATCCCCTCGTCCCTGTTAATAAAGTGATGGGTGTTGCTGTTTGATCTCAATAACTTCTTTCACTCGACGATTTTGGTTTTAATAAAATCTAATTTTGTAACTGATGTTTTTTGATACGACTAAAGTATAAATTCTGTTTGTTCACAACAACTTAAATCTCAGAATGTTACAATCATTGATGTATTTGATATTTTTGCAAAGACTTCTCAAAAGCTATAGCTTCCTGTTGACAGCCATCATGTTGTCTGACAGTGTTCATCCATGCTGTTACTTGAGGGTAGTTTTCAGCTGAGATGTGTACCCCAACCACGGGAAACAGTAGAAGACGTGAGAACACGGCTAGATCAGCTACTGTCAAATCATCACCAACAAGATATTTTTTATCCTGAAAATAAACAACAGGGTGATATTTTAGTAATTTTCACCTTCTCACACGTTGGGTAGACTTGCGAGATCTCCTTCTAACAAAGATGTTTATTGAATAGCATGCTGGATTCCCACATGTTCAGGGATGGCTGTCCTCGATAAGATTTATTTCCGGTTCACAACCACATACAGGTTTGTACACCATGTGGTGGTGAATCTAGTACAAATGTAGTATTACCTAGCTGAGGTCTCATGAAGTAATGACTCCAGAGCAATCACAGAAACATTTCAATACACATGAAATATTTTTTTGCTATCAGAATTCATGCTTTCTCTACATTTTGAAATTTCTTAGTAAAGTCTCATGCATAAACCTGGGGATTGAATCATGGCTGATTAAAGGGCTGTGTTTCAGTCCCAGGTCATTGCATTAGGATTACAAGGGATCATTCTCTTTGTTCTGTACCAACTTTTTCTGTAGCTTTGTCAAACGTTTTTTTTTCACACCAAAATTTTAATCCTAATCCGAAGTGAGCCTTTCAGGAAATGTGTTGACATCTCCACAGGCAACTATTTAGTCTCACCTGTAAAGCAGTCTCCATATACTCCAGTCTTGTCTTCAACAAATCATGATGTAATTCTATAGTTTTCTGACTGTCTTCAGTATTTGGAATCAGATGACTGTACTCTGATAGTGCTTCTAGCAAAGGACTGTCCTTGCTAACTCTGTACGTACAAAAAACAAATTTCATGCATTAGGTTCCATCATAAGACACTGGAGTAGTTGGTCCGGGGTCTATGCACATGGATTCTCTCTACTGTAAACATAATTTATTTTGGAGAATGAAAAATTTGGCAAGTTAGCAACTTCGGACATGTTAGGTGCACTTTAATTTGGCTGACAGTGGAAGGTAAAAGTACACACTACTTTTAAGTATCTCATTCATTTTTAGGCTTGCTGTATTCAGTGCAACCGCTGACACCTTTCACACTAACCTTTTTTTTTCAAATTGATTTGTTTATTGTCTCTGTTCTCACTTTATTTTCTGTTTGTCAAATGAATTCTTAGAATTTCCAAGCTGTCAGTCTGACACAACGCACCGCATAATCACACTGAGTTCTTCTTTGGGGCACACACACAAGCTCGACTAGTTCCTAAGAACTATTTTTGTGGCCTTAGCCAGAAATTTGTTTCATAATTTTATACATTATCTATTTTGTGGCTCATTTGACTTGTAAATTTTGATATTTTGTACATTTGTACATAAGTTTAGAGTATTTTGTAAGCCTTTAATTTCTGGCAATAAAAGTTAATATTATTATTATTACTATTATTATTATTATTATTATAAATAAATGACCTACCTTGACATATAGAGAGTCATTATTGCGATAAATTTGTCAGAAAACTTGGAGTCATTTTTGAGGGACAATAACTCATCAATGTTGTCTGCTGTAAATCTGTAAAAGTGGATATGAATATTACAAAACACTGGATGTTTCTTTAGAAGTAAAATGACTTCATACCACCCACAACTCACTTATAGTCAAGTCTTGGCTTAATTCATCCAGACTTTTTACACATATTTTTAAAATGCACGTGGTAATGAACAATTCGTGATTTTAATTAGGAGATTCAAGCTGTTTTTGCACTCATTAACAGATAGTGTAGAAAGTTGAAAACCTTACTGATGATAATGTGTGAGGGCGCCCTGTCATAGCATATACATTACAAACTACAGATAGTGTAGAAAGTTGAAAAGCTTACCTTTCGTGTAGTTTCTGTGATACCATACATTGTTCTACAAGTATACTGAGTTCCAACCAGTTCATAGTTTGATCCCATGCTTGCCAACACTGACAGTCAGCTTTCAGTTTAGGATCAGACGGATACAGAGCTGCAAGAGAAGATGCATTTAGATTTCATGATTGATGTATTACTAAACATTCCCAAATTGACAAGATTAAATTAATTTTATGGATAACTGACGATTTTCAAACTAAGCTAAACATACGTTTACTTTTCTATTGATTCACAAATTGTCAAAATTATACCTAAATCCAAAGAAGAGCATTAGTCTGAAATGAACTAAAAACACCAAAAATATTACATACTTTTGACACTAGGAGTGCTGTTCAGTGGCAGCTTTTAAACTAGAAATGGGGACTTGATAGTTGGGTATGAGAACTTCCCTTTAAAAAATTATCACTTCCTGATATTTGAAGATAAAAGTTTACAACATAAACCACTTCAAAAAAATTGTGGTAGCTTTGCTTTAAACACATCATTGTTAGGATTGCACAAAGTTATCATAGCCAGATGGCTTCATGCACTGAAATGTGACTGTAGCGCTCAATCTCCCTCATCTGGTGTACTGCCCTCTTGTGACACTTTTTTGAAATGCAAGTTGGTTAACCAGGGGATGGTGTAAACCTACAATATATTGTGAGTCTAGGGATTTTGGGTTCGAAGTCAACTTTCAATCCTTTTTAATCTATATTTAATTTTCCCCACAAATACTAGAATCTTTGGTAAATACGTGAGAGATAGGTCACGTTCTTGTGCACATGGAGACACTTGAGACACCATTCCAGGTGCATATCCATAACAGATTTCCATGAACGAATATTAATCTACGGTAAACTTACATTTTCCAGTTGTGGTATTATTGATATAATCCAGGATAGTTCTATGTCCAGTCACTAATCTATCTTTATGCTGTAATCTATATAATCCACCAGAACCATTGGGTTTACCAATCATCTCAACGAAATCACAAGACTTACTTGCAAATTTTACACCCTACAAAAAATATCAACGATAGTGATTAACTCCATTGGACTAATGAAACGTTGTTTGTACAATATGCATATTACATTCCCATTACTGTGCTTCCAATCAAAGTGTCAAAATGTGTCTGTGCCTTTGTATGCAATTTAGTAGGGTCCGATCAAGGATGTGCCTCAATTGTGTATGTCATTACTGATAAATTCAATCATAACAAATTTCAAATTTGGTGCCTCTTACAGTTACCGAGGTTTGTTGTCTAATACATCACTGTGTACATCTAGCCATGATGATATCTACCAATAGATGGGGTTTATTTGCAACAATGAACACTACGCACCCTTCCTGTGGCATTATCAAAGTAAACTGTTATTCAACTTTGCCACTGAGTAGGCAATGTTGCAACTACTATAGCTAAATCTACATCAATGCATCAGGGTAAGTTCAGTAATATATCAATATGTTGTAGTACTTCATCGTTCATACTTCAATTGGAAGCACTGTGAGTATTCATAACAGGGGGTGTTACTTCAGGAAATAAAGGTATTTTCATAAACTTTGGATTCTGGAAAATCTTCATGATTTGACATCACATAAAATTCGAGCAATTACCAAGAAACACCAAAAAGACAGAGATTCACCAACAGAAAGATACTTCATCGATTTAGGAAATAGATAGATTAATAGAAAGACACTCCATCAATGTAGGAAACAGTGAGACAAACAGAAGACATATACTGATCATGCTGACAAACTATGAAGTCTTGACTGATCCCTTATTTACCTTAGTTGCAAACATCATCTTCATTTGTAGACATTCTGCAGATGTTGGGAAGTCATACACCAAATACTCCTCTGAGGATGATATGATATTGTCAGTATTTGACTGATCTGACTGCAAAATATCGTCAGCTAGAACTCTGTTGGAAGAAAATATCAAAGAAAATCAGTGACATCCATATGTAATTGATTACATAGAGACAGTGATTTCATACAACTGCCGTCTGTGGACAAACAGAACCTGTTACAAACTGGGAAAGTACACAAATAATACTTGGCACAGCATGGTGGAACTGCATAGATTTGTATTACACACCATGGTTTGATAAGGACAGTTTTATCAGAATTTGTCTGAGGGGGTATATTATATGTCATGTTACATGAGTGAAACACCATATAAAAACATATGACAGTAAAAATTAGCAGAACACAGCGTATCTCACATTAGAAGTAAATTTTAATCAACTTATCAACATCTCAGTAGTAATACAGAACCTGCTATCACTGAAGGCATGAAAGTTTGCGAAATTTGGTTAGAAGTTTGAAAATGAAGTTCAGCAATCACATTGACACCAGATTCGCTCCATCCTAAACAAACAAAGTTTGTTTATTGGAGCTTGTGTGACATCGTCCCCTAGATTGACAAAATTTGAGAGCCCCCTCATAACAATTACAGTTATCATGAGATTCTTTTACTTGTATAGTGGCTATGGGCAATATAACGTGAACCAGCTTGGCAAGCTTCTGGGAGATTCCTATCTAAGAGAATGATAAGATTGCACAACTATTGAATAATTTTATTTACCTGTCAATTACTACATTTCCATCATATCTGACATGTGATTTGCCACTCTTCCAGTTGCCCATAGTTACAAGCAGCCTGGGTAGATATGTCATAGAAAATCGTGCAATTTTGGACTTCCTGTCTTCACTTTGTCCAAAACAGGGTCTTGAGAAGAGGTTGGCAAAATAACGACTGATGTTTGGAAAGTGTTTCTTTGCGATTGGAAGGCCAAGCATAGAAAACATCTCAACTCTTGGATAGACAGACAAGTCAGCAATTGTGAAACGATCACCAACCTAAAATGAAACATAGTCACTATTACAAAGTCAGCCATTACAAACAATCACCAGTCTGCAATGAAACATATAAGTCATCAATAGATGCAGACATGCAGGTGCCAATGCTCTGATGTCTGTATGGTGACATGTTATCAAGTTTAATTTAACGAAAACAAAATGTTGCCAAAACTTCTATTCATTCAATCTTAAAAGTGTAGCATGTGTAGTTTCTTTAGTAGTTTCTGTGTGCTTGTATCAAACAGAGTCAGTGAACACTAACCTGCAACGGGCTGTATAACAAAATCATGTACATCACTATGTACTACCTATGTCGATCTTAATGTATATGACATAGACATGACTACACAGGAAGATTTGCAGTTGTTTCCCTGTATGTAACTGAGCTTTTGGTTACACATAGTGGACACGGTGACAAATCTGTCAGCCTAAGAAATGATCTGCTTTCAACAACAGAACAATTTATAACACATCATCTGCGCGAGTCGTGTTGCGATTGGTCAATGCCCTGTCACGTGGTATGCGTAATTTGAATACTGTTGCCCGGGAAATGACGATCTATTGCCCCATAGGGCAATAGTTCCATGAATGAAAAGTCAACTGGACTATTGCCCGCCCATTGCACATGTGTGAGCGTCTTCCTTGCAGACGACAAATATTCAGACGGGTCAATGGCCATGGCGGCAAACGATAATTCACGTTTTTGGAAAGTGTCTGAAGAAGATCTTGCAGAACTGGTGTCACACAAAGATGCTAAGCGCACAAAGTGTGTTATCAAAAATGCTGTGAGTATTTTAGAAAAATACTGTGTGGAAGTAGGAACGGTATTGCCTGTAGTGGAGAATAATCCTATCGTATATAATGTGTCTGTAGTGTCAGGTTTATTATAATAGTATGAATGAGATGTGTTATAAAACAAATAAAACAACGACTGGCTTCTTGTTCGGGCAATAGCATACGTCACTTCCCCCCTCGGGCCTGTTGATCACCTCAACATCAACCTATTTCCCTTGGGCTTTGCCCTCGGGAAATAGGTTGATGTTGAGGTGATCGACAGGCCCTCGCGGTGAACAGACGTATGCCATTTGTATACTATTGTACACTGCTCACCAAGTATGTTTTGTTTTCCAGCGCTTTCTCTAAAATAAGTAGAGTTTTATAACATCCAATGGCCATTTGTTCCATTTCTTCAGTTGTTTTATAAGTCCCATCATACATCCTGAAAATATTAGTTAGAATTTACTGTTAGTAATATATCAGTACATGTATATAATTATATAGTATACATACATCAGTACAAAAAATTTTTCACTGGAGATTTCAATGGTAACAATTATAAACTATAATCCATCAAAAACACTGTTTTGTGTAAAATTATGAATACTCTAATTTTAAAAATTTATGAATTAATACATACTATAAATTAATAATATCTCTATCAAATCTCATTTTTTATTGGACACACAAACACATACATATGTATAATCAAACCCACATTCACACACATCCATCCACACAGCCACACACACACGCAGCCATACACAGACATATATACATAGAGACAGAGACAGACAGACATCCATCCATACATACATACATACATACATACATACATACATACATACATACATACATACATACATACATACATACATACATACATACATCTGCAAAGAAAGCATACATGTACATGATCATGGAAAATTCATGCATACCCGGTATATGCACACACATGCATAAACATGTAAGTAAGCAAGTGATGTACACAGAAAAGTGGATTACATAACCCCATAGACCCAGCTGAGTCAATAAATATTACTGATTACTTGCACTGGTAAGGGTGCATACAAATACATTATTGCATACATGCTGCTGCAAATGAGTGCATGATCATTCAATGTACAAGAAATCAAGACTTAGTGAAAAATTAACACATGGTTGCCGTTATATTTTAAAAAATGAAATTTGCTGTTTCTGATGAACATAATTATGTAACAATAACAGAACCATGGCTTAACTGTAACTGGCAGAGTGGATACTTCAAGTAATTGCCTTCATTCTTGCAATGTTTTCTGTCCCAATTCACTCCATGCTCATAAAAGTATGACTACAGAGAATGCCGCAAGAACTTGCGCAAATACCCCCAAGTACGCCGCACACATGCGACATGTAATTCTGTCATTTTACTACATATTGTTACATACTTCATATTACAGGTAATGTATGGTACACAAGAGTGACTTACATGGTATTTATTTTATACAAGTATTCTGGAATTTCTTTGTTCAATGATTCTATGAAAGACTTCCAGGATGTATAAATGGCCCGAATTATGAAACTCTTGGTATTTTGTCTCATGAATTTAACAAAGTCCTAGAAAGATTTTCAAATAAATGGAAAAAAATAGAACATAGTAAACACATAATATGAAACACTGGACAATGTGTTCATCATTCTGTGATGTGCTGGGATAGTTTTGGGAACGGGGAGGTATATAGGTTTTTAATGGCAGTCAGTTGATTTTTATGGTCACTTTCTCTTCTACAAAAAAATTAAGTATGATTTTATGATCTTTTCTTGATACATTTACAGTAATTAAAGTTTAGTAAGGATTGGTAAAAGGCTATTGAATATTAATAATAGTAATTTTCATTTGTTATTTAATTTGCAATGTGACTATAATGTAATGTAATGTAATGTAATTTACTGCAATGTAATGTAATGCAATGCAAGGAAATGTAATATAATGCAACATAGTGTAATACAATATAAGGCAATGTAAAATACAATGCGATGCAATATAATGCAATGCAATGTAGTTATTATCCAACTTCTGTGCAATGATACTATATCCGTGTCTTCTCTGACAACAATGTAAAAACTAAATTGTATTCTTAGATACTTTTACTTCAGACAAAAATTAAGATAGATGCAAAAGTATTCTATATCCCAAATTGTTTCCTTACTAGTAACTATGATATTTATTCATTACAATAATATATGAAATGCTGGTCAATGATTATAGTAACTGTTGCACTATAAAACTAGATATGCCTTGATGATACAAATGCATGTGCTGCAGACATGAACATATACAAAAAGACAACAGAAACTGAGCTGAGGCACATGCACATACATAATGTAATTTGTAAATAGAAATACAATCAAATAGAGAGAGAGAGAGAGAGAGAGAGAGAGAGAGAGAGAGAGAGAGAGAGAGAGAGAGAGAGAGAGAGAGAGAGAGAGAGAGAGAGAGAGAGAGAGACTCATGTACACACACATACACACATACACACACACACACACACACACACACACACACACACACACACACACACACACACACACACACACACACATGTATACACTTTGCAAAATCTAAATCACTGTAACACCATTCCACTCAAATACTAATTAATAATTGGATAAATGGCAGATCTAAATTTTCAATATTTCTATTCTTACTTACTTCTTATACTTGTCTTGTAATTGTTGTGGGCAATGACGTTTATCTTTTAGCATACTTTCTGAGGAAGAGTGCGTTGCTCTCAGAATAAAACTAAATGTATTGGCATACATTAAGGGAACAAAGTCCTGAAATGAAAGATTATCACATTATTAAAGTAAATCAAAAGACAACAATTATCAATGAATAATTCTGTGCGGGTAATAACATCTCCTACAAGCAAGTCAAAGAAGGTCTCCGTCGAGTGCACGGTCTGTTCTTCAAAACAATTCCATTTTAAGGTTTATTCCCATTCCCAACCCTTTTTTTTGTTGCAGTGAAAGTTTTCAGACTCTGAAAATAATCCTACTAAAATAAAATGCCACTTTTTGGACGAACATCTCTCCAAAATACCAAGGTTATATCTTTTGAAAAACATTGAGAAGCCATCCTCAGGATGGAGTTTTGAAACAATTTTAAAAATCAGTAATAACAATGAAATGCGATGGGTTGTACTTAATATTGAGAACTTTAGTACATTTTGTAGTTACATGGAAATACAGACACACAAATGCTGAAATCTCAATGAATTGATTTTGAATACATTCAGAGAAAGGTGGAACTATAATATATGAATATATGAATATAATATTATAAGATAGGGTAGGAGGACAATGAATTATTTAGCTATGAATATTTAAACATATTCTTCAAGTTTTCATCAAAATGTGATCAAATGAGAACAGATGTAGATCAACTGAGGTTGAAAGAAGAGGAAATTGTTTTCTGCCTTGGAACATCAGAACTCACTGGAATGAATGAATGAATAAACAATTTATTTCATTCCCTACTATCTAACTACGTCCATTCTCTCTTTTAGGGCTCATCTGGATCAGGATAACTGGCACCGCCTCCTTAGGAGTAACATCATGATTGGGTTCTTTTTGGTGCACGTGATTCTTTGATCTATGAATGCATACATTACTGTTTATTCAAACTTTATAGTGTATCATTCTATATTATAGTACACAGGTTTTCGTTGGGCTGATAGCCCATGATTATCTTGCCTATGCCTTTTGACAAAGAATTGTTATTTGAAACGTCAAGGATTGTACTAATTGATAAGGACTGTATTACTTGTTATTTTTGTATATCTTGAGAAAAGAATTCTTTGTAGCTGTTGAAAGTTTTGTACATCTTACACATGGTCCATGGACTTTGATTAGTTCCTCAGGAACTTTTTCCATTGGCCCTCACCAAAATTCTGTTTTGTACTACTTTCAAAGAATGTATGTTATTTTTATAATATTTCCCACATTTTCTGGTGGAATAAATTTCAATTCAATTCAACTTACGTCTGTTAAACTTATTTCCCATTCCTGCCATTCTTGTACTTGTGCTTTCTCCCACGGATCATCGGGATAAAGTTTGATACCAGGTAATACACTATCCAGGAATTCAGTGATAACATTGGATTCATAAAGACTGCAGTTTGGAACACCCTGTCACAAAATAGGAATGCACACATTTTGTAATTGTGTTGTACCTCTGTCTGTATGAGTAAGGATCAATATACAACCAGCGACAGACAGAACTTGTTACAAACAGGGAAAGTAAACAGCATGTTGTAACTACAGAGATTTGTATCACATTTCATGCTTGATGATGAGAGCAGTTTTATTGTCACTTTGCATAATAGTTCACATTCACAAAGAATTTCACGTTCCCCCTGGCATTTCATGTACACAGTAGAGAAGTCATAAAACTACCCATATCAAACCATGAAATGTAGTATAAGCTTCTGTTGTTCCAACCTACTGTACCAAGTGTTATTAATTCAACTCATTTATTTGCTTTCCCTGGCTGTATTACCAGTCCCTCTTGTAAACGCTAGTCTAGTTCCTTACGACCATATTCCGATTTTACACCACGTTATCTTCATTCATTACATCTAGTCAATGTCGTTACTCTCGCACAGAATTCTGTGCTCCCCCTACAGTGTTCATATAAACGTTATGACATTGTCGTGTCCCCATGTGATTTTAGTTTCAACAGACGGGGGTGGAGTTCGGTTGAACATTTGCATATATCAGTCCCAGAAAGGTCAACAACATTTGACTTTGATTTCCCACTATCTGACTTGACGATGCTTTACGCTTCACCCAGCATGAGGCTTATAACCATATTTAACAATGTAGATTGACTAGACACAATGAATGAAGATAACGTAGTGTAAAATCAGAATACGGTCGTCAGGAACTAGACTAGTAAATGCTTGCCTGTCACTGGTTGTACTTTCTGGTGGTACATTACTAACGTAACAAAATCTTACTTTCTAATTGATTTTTCTTTTAGTTGTTACACTAAATAAACTTTTTATAATGATTAGTCAGTTTAACCAACAACCAAAAATATTTTTTTTTTACATTTGACTTAAATTACTTTATCTAAGTATGTAAACTGGTTATGACAAATGCACTTCAGCATTGCCAAGTTATTGAAACTATGTAATGACCACAAACCTCCATAGTGTGAACAACAAGTAAATACCCCGTTAACTCTTACCTCCATATTACGAACAGTTAGAGCTGGTACTTTCCCATTGGGATTTATTTTCAAATAGTCCGGAGTCTTTTGTTCTGCTGTAAGTAGGTCCACTTCAACCTTTAAAAAAATCCAGTCAAAATTTGTTCATGACTGTTCATTAAAAATGTGTGGACGAACTTACAAAAAATATTTGTTCTGATATTTGAGTTTGAAGTTTGTTGATTAAAGTGAGCTTTCCTCAACTGCATAAACATATTAGTTTTATGTATAATGTAACAAAGGGAATGTCACTACATGATATGGGTCAATTAATGTATAGTTGACAATAAATGAGAAAGAAGTATTGGAAAGAATGAATGAACAAGTGAATGAATAAATAATGAAAGTACGAGTCAGACACAGGCAGACATATTGACAGACAGACAGACAGACAGACAGACAGACATAGACACATTAGACAGTCAGTCAGTTGGTCGGTCGGTCAGACAAAGACAGACAAACTAATTGACTGACTGAGACAGAGAGACAGAGACACAGAGAGACAGAGAGACACACCGCCTATAAACTAACACTTTTATAGACTAATATATGGTTAACTTGATGGAATGGGGAACAAATTCAACAAACATGAATGGCCTGACTATGATGGCTTCTAGGCTCATAAAACTCAATGTGAATTGAAAAACTTCAAAACGAAATAGCAAAACTGCAATTTATGTAATTATCCAGTACAACAGTACATTTTCTATGTACACTTTAAAGATGATTATCAGAAATTGTATCGCCAAGCATGCAAAAAGAAGCCACCATATTTTGCAAAAAGATGTAACTATTACAGTATATGTAATATGTCTATACTGGAGTAAACAGTGCTCATTACATATGTATGCAGAGCGGTATAAATAACACAGTATCAAGTAAGATACACAGGAGCCGTTACACAGTGTTTCAAGCTGTTGCGATCATCAGATGATAAATATAGTTGTCTGATGACCACAACAGCTTAAAACAGTGTGTAACAGCTGTAACAGCTGTGTATCTTACTTGATACTGTGTTATATATAATAGTAATAATAATACACACACACACACACACACACACACACACACACATACACACACACATACATACATACATACATACATACATACATACATACATACATACATACATACATACATACATACATACATACACACACACATACATACATACACAGACATATACACACATAATAAACATTTTAAAGTTTCCAAAGTGTTCTGATCCTGGGCAAAGATGATTTGAAAAAGTCAGATGAAACTTGAAGATGCCAATTACTTTGTGCCAGGGTACACCTTTCTCAATAAGTATCATTCTAACACGTCTTGCACAGGGACTTGGTCCACTATCATAGAGTGTAATACCATCTCGTGGAAGAAATTTACTGAAAATATGAAGAAAAAGATTTTAAAATAGAAAGCATCCCAAACACATATAACTATAACAATTGCTCTGGTGGGAAAAAAACTGTTGCAAATTAAAACTTATTGTCATATCCTGGTAACTTATAAAAGTTATTTTGAAAATTTTATAAAACTTAAAAGGAAATGTCACGAACGCGAACGTCACAGAAAATAGGGTTAAAGTTCACGTCCTTTAGTCAGTGTGATAACATGTCAAAATTGAATGCACTATTTGTACATGCACAAATGTAATGTAAGCTTAAACACAAAATTCATGGTCATATACATGATATAAATAATAACGATACATTTTGTTAATAATAATATTTTGTCATCATCATAAATTCACATAAATCATTAAATGATTTATTGACGTTTACCTCGAGTCATCGTCACTTGTCTTGCTGGACCGTGCACCCATGATGACACCAGGTTAGTTCTATTGAAATCAAACAACTGTGGCGACACTTCATACGAGCATGAATAAGTATATTATGTAATGTTTAGGTAACATTTAGGTAAAAGTTCGTGTCCGTGAGGTGAGGCGAGACGACCCACTGATATGACTGGTATAGTTGAGGTGACCTATAAAGTTCGCTTCACACGAGATTTCAAACGAGTTTTCGCGAGATGTTGGATAATTCGATTCGGAGCATTTTTAAATGGCTGTATTTACTGTAAAAGTTCAAAATATTGTGTATTTTTACACTTTCAATTTCATGACTGTCCATATCTGATCGCAGTTTCACCACCTTTCACATGCTGTTCGGTTCCTCCGTGTGTTGCAGCACTGCATGTTCGAGTCTAGTTTTTATAACCTTTTATAAGTTCAGTAACATTTAGCGCATTTCTACACTTTACCCCCAGTATTCTCTGTATTCATTGCCCCTCTCATTTTCTTATTTTTCATTTTTTTTTAAATTTCTGAAGAAAAAACCCTGCGAAGAGACGAAATACAGAAATAAAAGAGTCTTATTCAAACTCAATACTTTCATCAATATATCTCTGGTCTCAATTTGAACAGAAAGTATGAACTTTCAACCTTGAACTCTCCTGAAACGATTAGTGTAAAAACAAGTTGGTAAAACCATCCCTCCAAGGTAAAAACGTCCTCTAAGATGTGATGTTCGCTTACATGCAATAAATTAAATATTTCTGGCAAACTCTATCAAAAACGGAGGTTAAGATTAGACAGCTCAGTGAAAAACTAGTACATAGTTACTGACGCAATCAATGAAACATGTGTAAAACATGCAGGGGCCTACACATATATATGTGTATATCTTTACAGCAGTGCAAAAGTAATGAGTAGAACAATCCTGATATTAAAATAAATTCAGTCCTGCCGTTTCGAGTTCATAATTCTTTAACAAAGGATACCAACTTGAGGCAAGATCACACATAAAAACGTATTAGTATAAGCTTATAGCGAAACAATACACAAAATGCAAACTTTCAAGGAACACTTCAGATAAACATAACTAACAAAATAAAAGTCCAGCGTCAACTATGAAAACAAGCAGACAGATTCGATGAAGTATACAGCGGTGTATTAGTACTAAGACTACATGTACTATGTAGTCTGGATACCAACTGTGGTTTCTAACCCCAGGCATGATTT
Source organism: Glandiceps talaboti (assembly GCF_964340395.1). Classification (NCBI taxonomy): domain Eukaryota; kingdom Metazoa; phylum Hemichordata; class Enteropneusta; family Spengelidae; genus Glandiceps; species Glandiceps talaboti. The sequence continues at coordinate 10,376,227 of NC_135556.1, read as the reverse complement.
GTTTCCCGAGTTATGTCTCAGAATATTTCTATCAGAATACAATAAAATGTCGATAATATCGTTATTGACGTATTTAGCCAACTATATATGAAAGGGGTAACATTACAATTGTTTCTGTGATCGCGCAGGTTCACTCACCGCGAAAGAAGACTATCTAGTGACACCGGCTCGTAAGAACGGTACACCGTATTTAAAACGGTCATGGTTTACGACGATGAACGATACTTTATCATGAACTCGACCACAGACTATGTCATGGGTAATTTATCCATCGTCAAACCAGTCATATATTACAGATTTGGTTTTGCCACCATTTTTCTTTATTTGCTTTTGTGGGCGCTTGATAAAATTCTTGAAAAATAAAGTTCGTTTTCAGTTGTATGTACTGAGAAGTTCAGATTGTCGGGCCAATTTTCAGTCGACCGCCCTCACAGTCCAGATAGCGAGATTAAATCGTCACTCCAGAAATATATACCCTCGCCCGCTTTCACAGTTCCTTATTTTTTTTAGAATAAGATAGCAGGAGATTTATGTATGTATTTATTTATATACATGATAAAATATGAAATGAAATGAGCACTTAAGTGAACTTTAAAAAAAAGATACATATGTTTAGTTTTACGCTGTTATTTTCTTCTATCCGGAACGAGTCTGAAAAGTTGCTGTGGCAACTGAGAACACTAGCGGCCATCTTGGATAGAGATTGTCAAGAGTTCTATCGAACGAAGTTGTATTTGACAGTGGTTTACGCCAATTTGGAGCTGCTTTTGGTAAGCTTTATTCAAAAACCTAAGCCAGCTATTGATAAAAAATTATTTGATGCAATATTACATATACAGTAAAACGTTTGCTAATGTATTTGGGGGTAGATTTTTATACTGACGAAGGTTCGTCGTCGACCGTGACGTATGTGTAAAACTCCCGCAATGTTTACATTTTCAGTTTCATCTGTCACTTTTGTACGTAAGTTATCTCATACGGTATATGAGTATATGGATTCATTTGATTATTCTTTACAGTGTTAAGATATTTTCCATGTGGTCTACCAGTTAAAACACAATGTTTTCAAGGTCATATAACGTTTACCATTGGAGCCTTGTCCATGCACGTTGTTGACGGAGTGGGAGGGGATAAAGATACTCACATGAAATTATTGATTTTATCACAATATTGGGGGGGGGGGGGGGGATTGTGAATGTTACACGATGCCAACCATTGGGGGATTAATCTTTACCAAAGAGGAAAGAATAAAATACTACATTGCGTTCATAGCTGGCTTTTACCTCGTTCTCTCCATAGGCCGTCTGCTTTGGTTGCAGAGTAGTAATCAGACAAAATGGCAGCTCCCCTGCCAGCAATTCAACCAGGTGCTGGACTTGGGCCAGGATTGACCCAACAGACCATACAGCAACACAGAATACCTAGTCCGCCTAGTAAAAGCACAGGAAGTACTTCCAGATCAACATATCGACCCGGGCAAAAAATGATTGGTAAAAGGGAAAGAGAATTGCAGATGAGGCAACAAATGCTGAGGGCCAAGCAACCAGAACTTTCACATAATGACACAGCTAGGTAAGTTGATGTTTTGTACTGATAAATCTGTCATGTGTTCAGAGTGCAAGACAAGCTAGATACTCAAAAAGACAAGCAGTCAGTCCCCCCAAAAAATACAGAACTGAAGTGTTCGGTCATGTCTTTTTTAGATTAGGCCAAGTTAGAAATTTGAGTTTCTACAAATGCAAGAAAAGAGTTGTCTTCCTGAGTAAAAGACATACACTTCCCTTTATCAAACAGTTGAAAAACTAATGTTTGATACTGGCCTCTACTACTATACCGATTATCCGACAAATGACAACGACTCATACCTGTAAGGTTTTATTGTGTGGTACCTCCAGTGTCACGACTTGTTACACAAACATGTATGTTCTTCTGTTCATTTTTACAGGTATAGGAACACATATTTTCACACACTATGCATAGAAATGCTGAAAGATGGTTTTCATAGGTCGTTTTCTGAGTTATTTGCCCTTATCAAACAACAGAAAGCTGAGAGAGATGCAGCAGGACCCGACTCATTGATTTGGAATTTAACATTATTAGAAGATGAATTTGATAAATTAGATAAATTGAAACAGTATTTAACAGAAGCAGAAGCAGCACTTAGAATAGGTAAGTCTGTTGTTTGTTTTCAATTTGTTAGTTCTTGCACCGGTTTGGTATTTTTACATTCATTCTTTCGTAATAGGAGGGTGAAACTGTGATCTAGCAGAGTGGCCATGTGTAGAGAACTATCTAAGATAGCATGGAAAAGTGATGTTTATATCATTACTCATATTGACTCTGTTAATATGAAGGAGATAAGTTGGTAAAATGTTCCGGTGTTCCCCTGGCATTTTACCTGCGATGTGTTCTATAAACCAAGCACAGGGAACCTTGGGTTGGTGGGGGTGGGGGTGGGGGGGGGGGGGTCTGTGGTTGGAGTAAATGACTTCACTAGGGAGCATTGGGTCATGTAGAAATTGAACGCATTTCATTGCATTTGGGGTACCAAGTCGGGGAACCTCTGAGGCACACACATTAAAGTTGTCATTCATGATGAATTAATTGGTCTATCTTTCCAAAATTATTAGACAATTTTGAAGTGAAACATTATTTCCTCAAATTATGGTATAATAATTCTTTCAGAATTGATAAAAGTAACAGTCAAATTGATTCACATATCGTCCCCATCTTGGGTCAAATCAGGTCAGGTTAATTCCCAAGCTGTCCTGTGGGGAGAGTTGACTTGGGGCACCCAGAGTGTGACTTTGTGATATATGTACCATACGCTAATCATTGTTCATTGTCATTCTATTACAGGTAGCATGGAAGCAGTCTATGCAGCTCAGAATAAATTAGCAGAATATTTTAAAGCCATAGGGGATTACTGGCTGTCAAACCACTTTTATCTAAGTTGTCTGGAAACTAGTCTACAAATCAAAGGAGATGGTAGAAGGAAAGAAGCTGAAGCAAACTGTAATATGGGTTTAGCATTTGAACACAGCAGTAAGTAGAGAATGTCAATAGTATTTTAGTTGTGTTTCCACTATTAGTGGAATCAAAGTACTTCACTTTATGCTGGAGACTGATATTTTGAATATAACTATAAACATGTAACTCAAAAGAGAGCTTGTATTAATGTTATGCTACGTAGCAACTTTTTTTTTTTATAATAATAACAATCACAAATAAAGTTTAGCAGTCTGATGCTAGATTTTTAAAATTGTAAATCAAGTTATTCAAATACATGTATAAGTAAAATCTTTCTACAGCACCATTTTTATGAGTTTTACAATAAAAATAGTATGTTTATCAAAAAGTAGACAAACAAACTCGGATTTGTGAAGAAATAAAATTTGAACAATCAGATTCCACTCAGCTATAACACTGTAGTATATGTGTAGACACATTTGTTGCTAATTAGATGTTGTTCCCCAATATTTTTCTTCGTTCAGCCAAAATACGAGTGACCTAAAGGGGCTTTGTCATATGAGTCACTAGACGAGAACTGATAACCCTTAGCTCATGAGTATTTTCCGGCTGAATGACTCATATATCGAACACAGCAGAACCAATGAAACACAGGCATGCATTATCATGACATCATGCATTATTGTGATGTAGAATGACCAGAGTATATATTCCATATTTTTTTTCAACTTGGCTCATGCATGGTGCAATGAAAAAGAAGACATATTAACAAAACATATAAGCATGTTTAATTTCTATATTTTCTATTTGTCATTGTAGGATCCTGTGATAAAGCAGCAGAACATTTTGAAACCTTTTATCAATTATCATCAAGAAACAGCAACTGGAGAACGGAGGATGGACAAAGTTTACATGCCATGGCATGTGATCACCTCAGGCGATTATACACAACGATGGCTGAAAACTTACAGAAAGCAGAAGAAAAAGATTTACAACAAGCAATTCAATATTTACTGAAAGCATTTGAAATGGCCAAAGAAAGTAAGTGGAAATTTTGTTTTGAACCATGTCACTTAGAACTACTGATGTTTTCCAACTTTGATCAAGAATGGTATATATTACACTGAAAAATTTGCTGACAATGCAAATATTTGCAATGTTGTGTGTTTTAACTGATAAAAATGTTCAAGGTTATTGATAAGAGAGAGAGATCATTTCTTATCGGTCATCTTTTCTGCAATGTTACCACACTTGTACCTTTCAAATATACATGTATTTACAATTGATTCTAAATGTTTGATGTGGCCACAGTGAGAATACAGGATGTGAACTTGTATGAAATCCACACCAGTTTGAAGTATTATTCATCAGGATATAGCCAAGAAGTTTTATCAGATATGTCACATGGAACGAGTGTAGAAAGACAATTGATTTGTTTGAAACATGTCGATTTCAAAATCCCAAGTAAAAGAAGAGAACTTGTGTATTAATTACAGTACATCTTCTTCAATGATCAACATACACAGTGTAATGTAAGAAGAAGTGTTGATTCAGTTATTAAGACCAGTATTGATTTCCTTGTGTATTTTTTCACCCTGTTCAGGTGGCGACACGGCAGAAGAAGGCAAATCTAGTTATCGTTTAGGATTAGCCTATGAAGGCATTTCAGATCCAGAGACTGCACTTATGGTAAGTGTCCCATTAATATCAGTCACATGTTGCTTATATATATATGAAGCTGGTTATTTTTGAATTAGATGTTGAAATTCAAATAAAAGTGCTGTAAAAATCTGCTACTACGCCCTCTAGTGGTAGCAAAGTGAACAAGGATAGAGGTTGTAGTCAAAAGTTCTTGTACATGCTTTCGTATTTGCAGTTGTGTGGAATTGGTTTTTGTAATTTTCAGATTCTTGAAAAATCCCCCTGAGGTGCAAAATAGTCAGATTCAAGCCATTTTTTGTATTCTTTTACATACGATACGATATGATACGATACGATACGATACAATGTGAAAAGATACGATACAATATCTTTTATTACCCGATCAACAGATGTAAATACATAAGAAGCAAAACAATCAGATCGAATAACAGGAGTCAAAAAATAGCACTGCTAATCATGTCTGACCCTTGAAAACAGTAAATAGTGGTACAAGTTTTGGGTGTCACATGGTGCCTTTTTAATATAATAAACACAACTGGGTACAAATTATTCATAAATCAAGTTTATGGAAATATCAATTGCTATTATTCGGATATCATTTAGTAATATATTAATGAAATGTGAAAATAAATTGTGGTTGTGTTACAGTATCATCAAGGATATATGGAAATCTGTAAACAGTTAGGAGATCAAGAAGGAATGGGTAAAGCCTGTGAAGCCATTGCAGACTCCTATAAAAGGTGAGTTGTCATGTTGTTAGTCTGTAAGGTACGCCGTGACGGGTGCCCTCAAACATCAGGCAACCCCTAACAGGAGTGAGAGGAGGCCGGTGAGGGCGAAACGTCACGATGTATCTTACAGTCTATCATGTTGTATACTTTATTGAGTATCGTGCCAGTGTGTGTGATTACTAGCTAAAGTAACTACTGTATTAAATTTCAGTAGAATACTAGTATTGTAGTGTTATTTTAATTGTCCAGCAGCAATACTTCCTTTTCATGCAGCCACTGTTAATAAGACTTTTTACAACTGATCTTTCTGTGTCTCCATTTCAGTCAAGGTAAAGGTGATGAAGCAATCCGCTATCTTGAGATGTTTGTAGACGTTGCACAGAATAGTAAACAAGAGAAGGCACTGGGAAGAGCCTCAGCCTGTCTTGGTACTATATACAATGTACAGGTAAGGAGACAATTAACATCAACAGAGTATAACTGCACTGTTGTCCTTCCATATTATGAGTAAACAAACATGTTTAAGTTCTCTGTATCAAACATCAGCTAACATAAATGTACTCATCTGTAAGTGGCTGCTTTATAGCACTGTTGATGAGAAACAATAAAAATGAAGATAAAAGATAGGACAAAGCACTTTCATGTTGACAATGTCCAAATGATACTAGTTTGAAGTCAATAAAAAATTGATGAGTTTGTTTATCAAAATGTTAATGTAATAAATGAAAGACGTTGTTGATGAAAGTCAGTCATGAAAACAGATAAAACTACTGGTTTACAAGCATTCTAAAATATGAGGAAAGAAGTGTTGACTGTTGGTACATGTATTTCACTTCACTCTTGCTGAACTAGGAAAATTGTGATAAGCAGCACCAGCTGTCAATGTTCTGGACTCAAAATAAAAAAAAGAGATATGCATTTAGTAGTCTGGATGCCACTGTAGTTTCTAACTAAACGACGTGTGAGTTGATGGTGTAAATGGTAACAATACTGTATAGGAACTAGACTATGTGAGTGGAGGTGTAAATGGTAATGATACTGTATAGGAACTAGACTATGTGAGTAGAGGTGTAAATGGTAACGATACTGTATAGGAACTAGACTGTGTGAGTGGAGGTGTAAATGGTAATGATACTGTATAGGAACTAGACTATGTGAGTGGAGGTGTAAATGGTAATGATACTGTATAGGAACTAGACTATGTGAGTGGAGGTGTAAATGGTAACGATACTGTATAGGAACTAGACTATGTGAGTGGAGGTGTAAATGGTAATGATACTGTATAGGAACTAGACTATGTGAGTGGAGGTGTAAATGGTAATGATACTGTATAGGAACTAGACTATGCATTTAGTAGTAATTCTAAATCATCAAAATATTGGAGACCCACACAAGCTAGATCATAGCATAGACAAGTTGTCTTCTTTTGTCTATGATAGTAAGTTTCCAGATTTGATAGGCTATTTTGTGTAGGTTGGACCATCAGTGTCACATAGTGATAAATACACGTTCTGATGAACAGAATGTGGATGAAGGTCGACGACTTAGAAAACTCTAAGTTACAATATGTAATCTTTCTGTTTTATCCGTAGGGTCAATACTTGAAGGCGTCTGAGTTTTTCGGTAAAGCTTACAACATAGCCCGTAGCACTGGTGATATACTAAGTACCAGTGAAACCAGAGTCAACTATGGCATTGCTAGTGCTCATAGAGTACTTCTAAACTTTGCTGACTGTGTTGAGAAACCAAGTAAGAAAAGACTTGGTGTTGTAATTGACTGGAAGAATGTGAGAGGAGAACAGTTTGCTGAAGGTGTAAAAGATGATGTACCAAAAGGTAAATTGGTTTTTGTTTGTGAATATGTAATGAACTAGTTATTGGAATTTAAAGATCTGTCATCTAGAGCGGTTGATATGTGCTTTATTGTAGTAAATATTTGAAAAGAGTACCATGTAAGATTTGCTCAATTCCTTTTTAAAAAAAAAAAGAGGATGGGACTGAACCTGAGCAATTCCATTATTATCAGATACTAATCTTAGTACAAATGTAGTATGAGTCTATTTTGTTTTATGTAATTTGTAACAAAAAAAACCCTGCTGTGTGAGACGTAAAAAACACTGAGCCACCCAACTGAAACTCTAGTCACTTTGGTTTGGTAGTATTTCTTTAATTCATTCTAGTTTGTATATATTCTATTTATGTTGACGGTCTACTTGTAAGTCACGTTTCTTTGTTCATGTTTTTATGCCATAGAATTTTTACTGTTCCATTTAATTCAATCCAAACTTCTTGAAAAAGCCTGCCCAGGTCCAAATATAATCAAAGGTTCAAGCTATTTTCGTAAACTCATAATACAACTAAAAATGAAATTGGTTGTTTTCTAGTAAACAAAAGCATGAACAATTGACATTGAACGTGATCTCAATCTTTTAGGTCATTGTGCATGTTACACTTATAAGAATATTGTGTCTGTGAGATCTTGAGTTCAAGGTATTCCATGGATAATGTGACATGTATAGTAGAGGGGGTCTAACACATTTCTCCCTTGTCCATCCACAGAGGAAAAGAAGGAAGAGGTCAAAGAGGAGAAAAAGGAAGACGACAGTAAAGCAGAGTCAGAAGAAAATAAGGAAGGAAACGGAGAAGACAGCAAGGAGGAAAGTAAAGATGGAAGCACAGCTGGGGACCAAGAAGCAAAGAAAGATGAATAACTGGGGAAACAAATACTATGTTTATTTGATTGTACATACAACCAACCAATATACCCCATATGATATACGAGTGACCACTATGTATTGGATATCGTGATATTCAACCAACATGGTACATTTGAGGGGGGTGGGGGGGGGGGGGGGGTTAAGGGGAGGGGAGTTATGGTGTTTGATTACTAATAGATCTAATGGACTCCATTATACTCCGACTTTCTTCTTACACTATGTACATGTCAAAATTCATTTGTAAATAAAAGATTTGATATTTTGTAATATTTTGTTTGAATGTAAATTAAAACAATGTAACATATTTTAGTTAAAATTCCAACCAAAACTATGTAAAGAAAGTAACTATCTCTACCAGTTCACAGATGTATTATTTTAATGACGTGCCTTGTTATTATTTGCCAGATGATATTATTAGAAAGATTTGTTGGTTCAAGTTTGTTTTTTTCCCCTGATTTATTTCTGTCTTTCTCGGAGTCAAGTTTTTTTTTTCTGTTCTGCACCACTTTCTTGTTTTTGAATACAGGTGCAAGTTTTTTGTTTGTTCTTTGCCACAAGACTATTTCTTTCTCTGCGTTCAGTTTCAAATTTTTGTTCATTCTGTGCCACCAGACTTTCTTTCTCTGAGAATCAAGTATAATTTTCTGTTTGTTGTTTTGCCAGACTATTTTCCTCTTTCTCCGAGTCCATTTTCCTGTATATGCTTAGTTTGAGAGTTGCGAATAATGTTGTTCCGTCCTATTCTTGTTATTACTTGGAGATATACAAATAGAAATCTGTAACTTGAAACCAAATATATATTTCTTTGTACAGTGTAGACTAGAATATTTTCAACCTAATCAGCCAGAATGAGATTATTTCTTTGAGATGAGATTGGTTCTTGAAATAGATCTTTACTATCCAAACAACTGAGACGTTTGGTCTCGTTTGTACTTCCATATACAATTCCGTTGAAATTTGTATTTTGAAATGAACAATAAAAACTGCTACTGTTCAGTAAAGCACAGAGTTGTCAGTCTGTTGAAATGATACACTGTAACTGATGTCTCTTTCATGACATCACTCTATACCCATTGGTAATCATTGCCATCATGAAATTATGCAAGACCACTTGCAAGTCAACTTGAACATGTTCATACAAATAATATGGCTTTTACACCTTGGCCATTCTACACTACAACATGTATGTACATTATTAGTTCTGCGGTGCTTGAAGTACTAGTCAAAATGTTCCAAGACAGTTACTCTTCCCAATTTTTCATAAATTATGCTCTAAAAAGTCTAATAAATGTGTATATTATTCCCCAATATTTTTCTTTATTCAATCACCAAATACTTTTACCTGAGGGTTTATTCACTTCCAAGTCTTCAACATAAAGTGACAAGGTCCCACAGGTCAATAACATTTCTTCCCTTGCTGAACAAAGAAAAATAGTATCTGTATCTGCTACTACGCCCTCTAGTGGCAGTGAGCGTACAAGGCTAGAGGTTCTAGTCAAAACTTTTGGTTGCTCTTTTATAATTACAATTATGTAAATTTGGTGAGAACAACTTTAAGAATAATATCTGATTATTCGGTTTATTTTGGCATAAAAGTTGTTTCAGCGAAAAGCTTAGCACCAAAATAAAACCATTCATTGTAATAACATTAACCTACATCAAGACAAGTACAGTAACATGTCTTGCTATGCAATCACCAGCATTTCACAGAATCCAGTTCTTAACGCTAATATCAGTATAAATTATTGCTGATGGTGATAATGTGATGAAATATTAGCAGTTAATTCATGAAATGATAAATTTATGGCAGATAAATCCGGGTTTTAACAACAGCAATGATACTGAACAAAGCCTGCATACATTCACCATGAATGGCCGTGTTAGAGGTATCATGTTTTCCTATTAATTCAAGCAATCAATGGTCTTTTGACAGAATCAATATATGTACATACAATAAGTGTAAAGTACAGACTGGGACATGAAAAAGCCACATTATATTACACAAGTAGTTCTTACAAATTTGAAACAATAGCAACTATACATATAGGGTTGCATGTTATGGCATGACTAACTATTCCCCTTGTATCACTGCACTGTGCCCTATAAGTATAAAGCTGACTGGATATGTACAAATTCCTATGTCTCAAGAAAGTTTTGTCATATTATTCTCTTCTAAATAACCTGGACATTCTGACAAACTATTCCCTAATCTACTATTTATCAGAGATATGTAAACGACTAATTTTCCTGATTCATAGAATGTATGGTTGTGTGTATCTTGTAGGAGTTTGCTTCATGTATGGGGTGGTGGTGGGTGGGGGGATGGGGGTGATATGAATTCAAGTTCCATTTATATTTACATGTATCATAGGTATAAAATAGATGTGTTGTGTCACTCTATCCTCAACAGTCCCAATTTTTAATTAAAGGGTTTGCCCAATGCATGAGGGTGTCCTTGGTCACATTGACACAGTGTACCATACAGACTAAGAGGTGAAGGAGAGCAGAGTCTGTTTACTTTCTTGATAATTCATCCAAGCATTGTCACCACCGAGGGTGTATTCCTAACATTTTTACCATGCTCAAGCCAAGTTGAACAAAAAAAATAAAATATGGAATATATGCTCTGGTCGCTCTACATGACAACAACGCACGTCTATGTCACGAAACCCATGTCTACGTCACTGGTTCTACTGTCTTTGAACTGTGAGTCAAAACGTTCAAAATTACCATTACTTTCCCCGATTTCCTTTGATATTACTGGTACTGGTATAATTATGTTACTCTACTCATGTAGTGACTCGCAGTGACAAAGGCCGAGTACATGACTTGTTTATTTTCCTTGGCTGAATGAAGAAAAATATTGGGGACATCTAAATAAACATTCTAGCAGTCACATAGTTCAAGTTTCATCAGTTTTTAATACCTATACCAATAATAAATACAATTCTGTAAAATTTCCATTATCCATATAAAAGTGAAGGTAAATGTATCTCAAGTTAAAATGAATCATTCCATGCAACATGGATATTGCAGCAATATTGTAAGTACCGGTACTTTAACATTCCAGATGTTATCCAGTTTAATATTCAAGTAGATTGTACTGAAAACTAAATTCATGGTGTAATTTGGCCATCTCCAGAACTGTGAAACTTTACATTTTTTCCCATGCTGTCTACTGACTAGATAGATGAGGGTAGCATTTTATAACACCACCTTTATATGTGTGAGAATTAGCGTCACTTAAAAGTGAAACAGTATGTGTTAACTTGTTGTCTATTTATAGGAAGCAGACAGGTACTTGACAATTTAACCTCATTATGGTCATACATGTTACTACCATGCGTCATTATGGAAAGTCTGTATTTCCTTTCTGTACAGACAGAAATGGTTTGTTTGTCGACTGACATATTCATGTTTACTTTAAGCATTCAGTGCTGTTCAATCAGACTTTATTCATGCAGTTTTAATAATTGCAAATTTTACCGAGTCAGACAGTATTTAAAGTTCCAGAGCCTATAAATTCTGACCTTTAAGACTTATTTAAATGTGTTTCAAATTTCTGTCAGACTGTCATATTTTGATCTGAGACTCATAATGCTATGTTTTGTACTGTTAGACTGTCATCTGAACTGTGAAACTCTGCATGTAAACTTTCTGTAATCAGCCTGTCAGACTGCGAGAACCTGTCTGTTTCCTAGATGCACAACAAAAGAAGCACTTGTAGGAATCCATATGTTATTTCATTGTAAATGTGACCAATAAACAGAAATGAATTTCTTGTAATTCTGCCATCTATGTATAACATCCACTTTGATTTTAACATAAAATAGCATATGAATTCCTGTCATGCAATCCTTGCGTGCATTCGATAATATACTATGGCCCAGTGATCTGTGTGAACTCTCTGAAAAAAAAAATGCTTATTTAATACCCAACCAAATCTATTCCAAAATTCTGCCAATGAAAGTCTGCTTCCATGTACCACAACCTTTACAATTCAATTGAAAACCACTCCAATATTCTACTTTTGCAATAATTCATTTCTGAGAAATACTGTGTATTTATTTGATCAATTTTCATCTTGTATTCCAGTAAAATGACAAAAAAAAATTGAATGTTCAAATTTGGATTTCACAGTTACTGAGTGAATTATTTAGACATTTTTTGCTTTTTAGAGTTCAAATTTGGGTTCACAGCAATCAGTTGAATTATTTAGACGTTTTTAACTTTGTAAAGTTCAAATTTGGATTCACAGCAATTGAGTGAATTATTTCTGAATTTTATACTTTGGAAAGTTCAAATTTGGGTTCACAGCAAATGACTGAATTATGTCGAAGTCTTACCCATGGTAAAGAAAATACACATAATGTATATATTGATCACTGAGCCATGAAAGAGACGAGTAAAGTTAACATTTCACAACACTTCAAGCAACTACAATCTAGTAATATCACATATCAGTATCAGCGTTGAATTTCCATGTCAAGTCGGAGTCAGTGGACGTCTGCTGTGTTAATTTTAGCTTAGGTATGACGTCCCATCTTGATGGTATCTAGGGCACGGCCAATATCACCACCCTTAACTTCCAGTAATTGAGTCAACCAACCACCCTCGTTATCAAATCCCATGGCAAGCATCTGCTTCAAAGCTTGGTCAATTTTAGACTCTGTATAAAAAAAAATACATAATATCATTAGTCTAGGCATTCAAATTTTGACATTTTTATTCACAATGATTGTAATCGATATGATATAACACAACATGAAACCATATTATGATTAGAACGACTAATTGGATTAATTATAAATTAATAATATTCAGAAACTCTATATCATTTACCTAATTACATTAATGTATGTGTACATTGACAATAGCTGTAAACATGCAATTGTCATTTCCTCATCTCATATAAAATGTCATTTCTACTATGCCAATACTTCACAATAATCTTGTAAATTGATTGGTTGCACAAAATTTTAGGATCACACTGTGTTTTGTCAATATTTTCCATTAGTAAAAAGTGAATCATTAATAAATTAACTTTTTTCTTTACACTAGATGTGCTACTGAACAAATTTTCATTAGTGATAATTTTTCTTCAGAATATTTTTTTTTCCAAAATGGTGGTACTATATATTCAATGAAAAGGACAGTTTTTCTTCGGCTGTCATCACCAATTGTAATCTCACACACGACACTGGATTACGAATTATCTACAATACTGTATAACTTCTGTCAACATATTCCAAAATTAAAGTCATGGCCTACCTTTGGGTGGTGGGTTCACCAGTTCTGGCAAGACAGCGCTTGATGGGGCATCAGATGGTGACTCTTTGGACTTGCCAGGTTCGTTCACTACAGTCCAACCACCTTCATCACCAGATCCACCTTCCTTGGGAGTGGACTCTACCTCCTAGCAAAGACAGGAAAAAACATACAATAATTAGAACAAATGTTTGGCAGAGACCAACAGAACTATGTTAGAGTTGATAACTGTAACTCTATCATTAATTACAATCTCATAATTATAAATTGTAAAAATAGTTTATTTTGAGCCTTACTTAATGTTCAAGTACTAAACTTGGGGCATATTGCTTCAGATACAATTAATTCCATGGCAATACTTTCATTGAAAGCTTACTGCTTACTAAAGAATTAGCAATTTGTTTATAAGAATGGCCTTCTAGTGGGAAAGTTCTTCTGGATTTTTCAATTCCTGTACATGTAATTTTGAAATTGAGAATGCATTGCATCTATCATTGTACTTAGTTACTAAAACGTTTCAAAATTGAGATACTTCCGATAATCAAACTTCTATTTTTGCTTTCCCTATAACCTAATTATTTGAAAAGTAAGACGATTGTTGATTTTTTGACAAGTGAAATTTCATTTTGCTGACACTAATTGGTGGAAGATAATAAAGATGAGAGTTGAGAGATAGTAACTTACCATTTGATAACTTTCATCTACTTTTCCACCATCTTTCTTAACTTCATCTTGTGTCTTCTTAGTTTCATCTTGTGTCTTCTCCTCGGCTTTGTCTTCTTTGGTTGTTTGTTTGTCACTGTTTGCCTGGTTTTGACGACGAGGACATTTACCACCGCAACGCCCGCCACCACCACCTCTACGCCAATGAGCACCTCTTCCTCTGCCACATCTGCGTCTGAAATCTGGAGGGTGCTCTACGCCAACATCTACATCAATACCTGTAATAACAATCACAAATTCTGGTTATAATCCAGTTTCAGTTTCTGTTGATTTTGATTGTTTTATTTGTTTTCAGTGAGGGTGGTAATGTAAGTAAGTTTATTGTAGGTAATGCATTTATAACAACCTTGGTTTTAAAGTGGCCATATGGATGAGAATTTGGTATTAATTTTGGATTTTTATTTGATAAAACAGCTTCACCATGTTTCTCTACTTGAAAAAATAATGTGAAATAACATATACCAAGTCCATGTTCACATCTCAATAAACGGCAAAACATTAAACAATGTGTAAAATTTTTGTTATTGTACGTACAATAACAAGCTTTTTACACTTTTTGCATCTTTTTGCAATGTATTGAGTTATGAACATGGACTTGGTATATGTTATTTCACATTATTTTTTCAAGTAGAAAAACATAGTGAAGCTGTTTTATCAAATAAAAATCCAAAAAAATACCAAATTCTCATCCATATGGCCACTTTAAGCTCGCAATAATTATTTATGTTCTTACATTGTTTTCAAGTTTTGCATCAATTTTTTTTTCTTTTTAAACAAAAGGAACCTGAAAGCGGGCAAAAGTTCTTTTACAGACAGAGAGGTGAGTTAAAACCCCCTTTACGGGTAAGATATATCCATAATAGAAAAGTCATTCATTTTTAATGGGTAAATAATTAACTTTGAAACAAAAACAAGAAATACATCTAAGTTGATGATTGAACAAGTCTCACCAAGTGGGTGCAGCATATCAGCCACAGCATCGCCTACTTCTTTCAGATATTCAGAGCTTGGGTCATCTTCTTGACCCTCCATTGGTTGTTCACCAGTTTCTCCTTCTGCCTGACCGCAACCTTCACCATTTTGTCTCTGTTGTTGTTCCCACATTGTACGCCAGCGTTGTGCCATTCTGGGACCAAAACCACCAGTCATGAAACGCCACAGACCTGGTCTGAATGCGAAACCCTATAGAAATATAGAATATGCTGTATTACAAAGGGTTGTAACGGTCTCAGTAAAACTTGACATAATGTACAGTTTTCTTGTTCACCAAGTAATTTTTACGCTGTCCACAGAGTACGATCATCCTCGATTATGATAAATCTTTTGGTTCAGGGCAGAGAATAAAGAAATTAAAAATACAAAAAAACCATTAAAACCCCACTTTCTTTGCAAGAAACGCTCTGTGATCATCACCGATTAACATGGTCCCCCCCCCCCCTTGCCATGTGTAGACAAAAGCTTCAGTTTTGCAAAATTCCAATAGTGTACTTTAGTATGTCAGTTAATACTAGTATGGTTAGTTAGAATGTCCATGTCAGTATACTATATGTAACCTACTTAAATGAGCTGTGTTCAATTGTCCTCCCTCACCAAGAAAACATTTACAAAGAAATAGTTTGCTATAATAACTTACACCCATGTGGCTACGTCCTATTTGAGGTTTACGAATCTTTATCATCTCATGCTCTGGATGCAGTCCTTTACCCTCACACCCTTTGCAGAGATCATAGTCTGGACATACAGCACACTTGAAACGTGGTCCAAATATACGGCCTTCACAGCCATCACACACCACACCAGGATGAAACACGTGCTCATTGGCTTTGTCATCTGCACTCTTCTTTCCAGCAGCTACACAAGAAGAATTTGATAAATACAGAGTTATTTAATACTTCATAATACTAGCACTTATTTCTAACATTTAAGGAGACTGTTTTTGTCAGAGTTGACAATGGCAGAAAGTCACTTTGAAAATGAGGTTCGTGAAAATCATGACATTTGGTGCAAAGCATACAAATTTGTCCTTCTTACAACAATTTCAGTCAGAACTATTGGAATGAATATTGAATTGCAATTAGTTGTTCCTATTTTAACTAAATATGCTAAATTCTCGAACAAATTTTGACTATTCTCAATCATGTTGACATAGCAACAAAAGCAAACCATCAAACACTTCATTGAAAAGAAGGGTAAACCATTTGATTTCGGGGGGGGGGGGGACTGGAGGATTTGGACCCAACAACAATTTATTTTCTCGAAAATCCTCCAGGCCCTCCAATCCCTGAAAACAAATAGTTTACCCCTTACTAATAGAATGTGGAAAATACAAAGAAAATTTTTAATAATTTTTAAAAATAAGAACGGAGAATTCACTAGCCCTAAAAATATTCTTTACTTATTCTGAATAATCTTACAATAACTCTACAAACCTCTGATGTAGACTCTGAAAATGTCTTCATTCAGTTGACCATATGCATCAACCAATTCATCATCACTGGAAAATGCTACCATGTCACCTTCTGAGTCTGTTGTGTAGAAAAAAAAAGACATCAAAATATTAAAAGAAGTCTTTATTGTGCATAAACATCTTTTAATGTCTACTCTGCTGAAAAATATCTGTCTGCAAAATAGCGATGACACAGATTCCATTTGTAAGAATGTTTTGGAAGCAGCCATCATGGATGACACAAATGTACTTAAAGAGTTTGTTATTTATACACAAAACATCTTTTATGTCTACTCTCCTTAAGATAGCTGCCATCCGAGTCTATTTTGTACTGTCAGCTACATTACTAAGCATGTTTTGAAAGCAGCCATCTTGGATGACTCTTATTTATACACAACAATTGTTCCATATTCTAGCTTCTATAGATAACAGCACACAAAATAGAGATGACACGGACTCCATTTGTTGTATATTGACACCTGGATTACACAGCATGTTTTGAAAGCAGCCATTTTGGATGACTCAGAGTCAGTCAGTCAGTCTGTTGTTGTGATACTAAAATGGCTGCATTCAATTTTGCACTGTCAACTAGTACAGCTATTACCCATCTTTTGATTTTGCAATATAGGATTAACTTATTTCAATATTGGATTTGTGCTTTATTGTTATTATTTCAAAAGACCAGCTGGTTCTGAGGATGACTCACTGCCTCATCTTTTCCCAGGTCAAACTTGTAATATTTTTGCATTTAAAGATGCGTCATTGCCCAGCTGGTGCATTATACGTCATATCACAAAAATGAACAATTTTGTTAAAGAAATTTCCTTCTTTGATGATGGAGCAACAACCTATAATTCTTTTGCCCCCACTACTATTCTTCTTTGACTGGATACACAGGATTTTTCACTTATTTTTAAATGTTTACAAACTGTATTTTGCTTCTTTTACATTCACAGATTACACAAAATCATTTTTTTAGTTATTCCAGATATTTATAAAGGATATTTGCTGCTAATGCAGTTCAAATATTAATTTTTACATTACATATTTGAATGGATGGAGGTAAATTTAGCAATGCTCAATATTTTTTACCATGTGAGCTTTACAAGAGGCTGTCAGTGTGGCTAGATTTGTTTTGCATTCATATTTTTTGTTTGTTTTGTTTTTTCCTTTGGTAGGCAACACAAAAAGTCAAAGACAAAAGTCATGTTTCAATATATATTATAGGTCATGTCAGATCCAAAATTACAATTCCAACATACCATGGAGAAACACCAACCAGTATTTTTTCACAGTACAGACTTTGACATATTTTATGCATTCCTGTGTTTTGATCGTTATCACAGGTAAAGCAGATATGTTTGGTTGGACACAGGCAAGACTTTGGATGTTTTCATTAGTTCTACCTGATTTGTAAACATCCATGCATAGATACAGTACGGCTCTGTATTTGACAAGGTTTTCTTACCTTTGTATGACAGGTTGAACGAATCAGGCCTTGGCAGAGAAGGGAAGACCTGTGCAATCTTCCCAGCCAAGTAATCGTAGTTCGTAGAGACTCCTTGGTCCACGGTGAAGCGGCGAATTTCAGGCTGGCCGCCATCAGCGGATTCGAGATATGCTTTCACAGTGATAGACATATTTAGCTGAGATCTGGGTGGTGGAAAGATGTTACAAATAATGACATTAGCTACAGGAAAACAGATTCAGCTGTTTGCTGTACATCAGGAAGAAATTGCAATTTTTCGCAACTGCAATAGTAGGTAAACTTTAAAACGTGCAGTGGATGAAAATAAAAATGAATGCATCATCAAAATCAATACGACTAACATAACATGGAAACAGACATGCAACGATTTTTACCTTCAGACCAATCTTACGCTGCTAATGGGTACGTAAAATGTTCAGATCAACAATAATGTGTAGAGTATACTGAAAGCAATGGTCAGAGGAGAAGTTTATATACAAAACTTACCGTTCGAGATTCTTCTCTGCTATCCAATAGATACGCTTAATTAAAAGTGACTCACACAATAACAAAACACAGCTTTAGGAAATTGCGACAGAACCTATTTACCGAGCCAATGAGAATTAAGAACTACGTAATGGTACCAAAATAAATATGATGTCATCGATGTTGCTAATTTTAGATTACAACTGTCACAATGACTGGTGGGTTGATCTTTTTCGCATGTTATGATGTTTGGATTTCCTTAATATTTTTTGTTTCTATTTTGGTAGAAAAAGATATATTGAAAACTTTTCAGTTCGTCAATTTACTTAAAAATAGTGTCTTTTTTTCAACTTTGAACTACTAGTGAACTCCAACCTTTGCACTCATTCGTTGTATGCAAATTTGTTGGATACGACTCATCAACAAAATTTACATAAATGTAGCCCCATAACGTCATATCGTACGATGAAATTCCAGTAATCTGATTGGCTGCGTTCTCGTGGCGCTACTCATGCCTGCGTGCATAGAGGACAACAAATATGGCGGAGCAGAATCCTTGGTTATCGTCGTCCGATCCTATTCAGGATCTGGGACCATCGTTGGAGCCGTCCCAGGACCTGGATAACATGTTCTTCAACGACTTTGATGGTGAGGATTATTTTTGTCAAATTTGGTGGAAATATTTTCATCCGTTACGGAGATAGCACCGTTTGAACAGAGATCGGTGTCGTGAAAGTGATAGTAATATGTGTACTTTGCCGATTACATGTACTTGAAAGTTGTGCCGTGTTGAGTTCACTAAATATCGAGTATTTTTCCATGTACGACCCAAGCAAGTAGAATGCAGTTTATTAGAAATTAAATGCCACATTTCTGCCTGTTGCTGTAGTCGTGAAATACAAATGTTATGTAACTGAACATTGAACTCGTCAGAAATGGGCCATGGGTGGAAGTAAATTGTTCAGTGTAGTGGATAGTGGTGAAGTACTTCATACTACTATAACTGTCACATATAAGCTCTTGTTTGACTCAAAATATTTTATTTTTCAATTTTAAATTGACTACTTTTTTGGCATCATTAAAAAGTCTTTGTTACACTGCACTTGTTATAATAACAGTGGTGGCATTTCGTTAACTTCATGTATTTTTTTGTAAACTGTATTTCACCCTGGTATTCACTTCCGTATTCTGGGTGGTATATATAGCAGTGATGAATAATCATCATCGGCCTATGCTACATCTGAGGGGAGGGGGACGGGGCAGCAGTTACTACTGACTTGATAACGGGCTGTCAAGTATAAAATCGACCTATTGTATTGTTTACTTAAATATACACAAATTATGAGAAAAGTGACCCACAAAATTAGTTGTTTGCACAGTTTGAAATAAGTATAGCATGGCCGTCTCTGATTGGCTGTTTAGATTGGTGGCCTGATAGTGCATCATAATAATCATAATGAGATGAATTGTAATACAGTAGAGGTGGAGTCAGCTGCCGGTTCAGTACAGTATCAGTTGCACCGGCAGAAGTTCAGTCGCAAGAAAGAAGCGGAATGGAGAAGATGGGGCCAGCTGGTGCAGAAATACCAGAACCGAAACTTGTGTATTATCTAGATCATGGTGCTGGAGTCACTTGAAACATTTTACAGAGGTTTGCGACATGTTGTTTGATGTTGAATATGCTTTCATTTTACCCATGTGTAGTTTTTTCAACAGAGAAAATTATTTTCCTTTCCTTTTTTTTTTCAATTGCAGCTATGATTGACTACATTAACTCTGATGATCAAACCTCACCTACTCCAGATGATCTTTTTAGT
The DNA here is from genome assembly GCF_964340395.1 of Glandiceps talaboti. NCBI lineage: Eukaryota > Metazoa > Hemichordata > Enteropneusta > Spengelidae > Glandiceps > Glandiceps talaboti. The sequence continues at coordinate 10,355,939 of NC_135556.1, read as the reverse complement.
GACCCACTGGACACGACTATGTCACCTGAGCCTGTTATTCCTGAGAATGTCCAAGTTAAACAGGAACCTGTGGATGCGCTTGATAATATTACCCCAACTCTTACATTGTTACCATCACAACCCCAAGAACAACACCTAGCGCAGCTGCAGGCAGCCCTTCAACAAGCTCAGCAACAGCAGCAAGCACAGCAGCAGCAAACACAACAACCGCAACAACTTACGACTCCATCACAAGTTGTGAGCCCAGCAGTAAGTGTGCCACTGTCTCCAGCACCAAGTTTACAATCGGTTCCGTCACCACCACCACCACCACCACCAGCTGCTATTCAACAGACGGTTCCCCAGGCTAGTCCACTTCCAGCCCAGAGCCCACTTCAAATACAGCCACAACCAAAGAGTCCAGTAGTACAACAGACCTTTTCACCAGCTTTTCAACAGGTTAGTAGTAAACTGTGTTTTATTTAGTTTTCTTTGTTCTTTCATGTTAATTTAAGGTAGCCTTTGCTTGTGAAGGGGTGGAACTGGCTAGCTCAGTATTGCTTGAACTTACACCTTATATGACAAAAAAGACTGCAAATAAAATAAATTGATAGCGTGTAAATTTATTAGAAAAATGGGCTGATTAGATATGGATAGTAAATATAGATAAATTAATATAATGTATGACATTCTTATGTCCAAATAAGGAATCCTAAGATATGTAACTAAATGGGCTGTTTGACTGACAGTGATGGATAGCTTTGTTTACTAGCTGATAATAAGCTGCCTGCCATATAATATATGTATAGTCAAGCATATATGCATAACCAGGGCAGTTATGTATGTATAGGTTATCTTTTTATCTGGTCAATATTTTATTAAATTTGATATTCATTTTATCATGCCACCTACATTTTACCAAGGTCACCTTCAGTGATGTTGACCTGTACCTAAAAATACACTCTCATTTATAAATTTACTGCCCTCCCACTAGGTGCTGCTTCAAACCCAGCCTGTTGCTACAACTGCTGTTCCTGTGGTAACTACGGTGTCCACCACTCCATTATCTACCATTGTTGGGTCAGCTAGTATTCTTACCAATATTCCACTAGTGAAAGTTGAGACCACTGATAAGCTGCCGATCAACAGACTTATTGCTAACAAGCAAGGAGCACTGCCTTGTAAAGGAGAGAAAAGAACAGCACATAATGCCATTGAACGTAGATACAGATCAAGTATCAATGATAAAATCATTGAACTCAAAGACATTGTCTTGGGCACCGATACCAAGGTAAGTTGTTGTATTTTCTTGTAATATTGCAGTACAATAAGGGAATGTCATCACTTTGAATCTGTTGCCTTCAGGTGTTTGACCGAATATACTGTGGTGTGTGCCTGTGCATGGGTTTGCATGCATGCAGTATGCATGTTTTCATGTCTTCATTACTTGCTTTAAGTCAGGCTACATGCTTCATTCAGAGTTGTTAGGTCAGTTTGACCTTATTACCAACACAACTGAATAAAAAAGTTCCAGTATATTTTATAGAGCAATTAAATGTGTATATATTTCAACTTTGAAAAAAAACCACCACAAATATATTGTAAAAATTGACCCTTTGTTATCTTTTCATACAGATGAACAAGTCTGGCATTTTGAAGAAAGCAATAGAACGTATCAGGCATTTAGAAAATGCTAATCATAAACTGAAGCAGGAAAACATGCTCCTAAAGATGGGATTGGGTAAACTACCAAGTAAGTATCTTGGCTCCCATTTAATTTGTTGAATTTGTTGTTTACAGCTACTGATCAAGTTTCAACTACTATGTTTCTATCTTTTTGTACCCTGCATGGTTGTTTGTCATTTGACACTATGACTTTTATACACATTGTAGATTGTGATATCCAAGTAAAAACAGAGTCAGTAGGAGAACTGAGTCCTCCACCATCTGATCCTGACTCGCCAGTACGCAGTCCAAGTAGCAGTACCACTTCTTCAGATCCACCAAGCCCCTTGATGTTCGATGACAGCAATGATACTGCTATGACTGACTTGCAAAATAGTTCATTCCAAGTCAAGACAGAACCCATGGGAATGCAAAACTGTGGTATTTTAGACCGTACAAGGATAACTCTGTGCATGGTTGTGTTTGGTGTCCTACTGTTCAATCCGTTCAAGTCATTGATGGATGCTGAGGGTTTACAAGGTGCAGATTACGGACAGCTACATGGTGGAAGTAGAACATTGATGGCAGAGGGTGAAGGTAGGTAAAAAGTATAATATATGATGTAACAAAGCTATGTGTTAATAAGTAACTTGTAACTGTCATATGAATGAATAAATGAGCTTTCCTGTCATATTTCAGCTGCTATTATCCCATGACCTAAGTTGTATAGGTCAAAACTTGTTTCTGCATTGTCACTATTAGGTTTTGATAGTCGATGATAAGTTTAGACATAGCATTTTCCAATAGTTGTTTTCCAGAAAGTGGGTGGCATGAGTTTTAGGCAATTTCTCGCTTTTAATGAGGTACTGAAAGCATCCGGAATGAAATAAAACATTTGTGAATGTGAGAAAATCGTGCCGTTGTTGATTTACATACGTATCAAATCATTATTATTTTGCCCAACTTTTCTTAAAGTTAATTCCCAAAATTTGAGATGTTGGAAAATGGACATATCACTTTCCCGAGTTTCCTCCTGCAGGAATCGATCCTGGCTTTAGATTTTGATAGTGCTTTGACCTATTGGGTGAAGTTTGTCTTTGAACTGATGGTGTATAAGAAATTGAAACATATGCCAAACACACTGAGGGATAAAACACTTGATTCATTATTCCACTACAATGACACCATTACAGTGTGTATCAGGTCAGGTAGAAAAATGTGATAGTTCACCCAGTTGACAAACTATAGGACATTTGAAAATGGTTCAATCAACAGACCTAAGCTGTAAAGTAAATTGAAGCGATCAGTGTCAGTAAATCACTTTGAAGTTTGACACATGTAAGGTTTAACCCACTGGTGATTAATAGGCTTTCTTGTTTTTCACTTTAAGTTGTCCAGCAGACTTTGTTTGATTGGTTATTACCAACTCTTCTCATCTGGCTGATAAATGGGGTCATGGTACTGGGAGTTTTTACTGGCATCTTTGTCTATGGAGAACCAGTTCTACAGCCTCACTCCGAAGCAGCAGTCAAGTTTTGGCGGTATCGAAAACAGGCTGACACAGATCTTGCCAGGGTAGGTACACAACAGATACCTTTCATACTATGCAAATTTGCTGATTTGAATAAGAATTGCTCGGATAGTTAGCAAGATGGTGATATTCACCAGGCCCTTTTATCTGCCAATATCAATTATCACTCCAGCTACTCAAGTGCAAAAGTGAAGTATATGTTGCAGGCTGTTATCAAAGAACCATCAATTGTTTTGTCTTAAACAAAACGTGCATTTTAGGAAACTTACCAACTTACCAAAATAGTTACACCCTGTGAAATAATTATATGAATTTATAAAAGTACATGGCTGCCAAGTTCCTAGTGTGATATGTTTATATAGTCCTGATTCCAAATATTTATGACAACCTCAAAACCACAAAGTGCCTGGATGAAGGTTTTACATATTCATGGTCTGATGCATCGTGCACTACATCTGCTAGGTAGAAAGCCAAACTGACTCCATTTTGATGGATGTTGCTAGAGGGCGTGGCGTGGCGCAGGAGATAAGATCTTTAGAATCAAATGGTGATTGAAACGTATGTTTGGAAGTTCATTTATCATGACTTTCATTTTGTCAAAAAAAGTGGTCTGATCAGAGACAAGCTTTGTGTACTTAGCATTGTTCTGCAAAGTTGACACCTGAACAGCACATAACAAATATAAAGTGTTTGTTTAATGTTTATGGGCAGTGGCTTAAAAAATCTAATGGTCCCAAATGCTGTCTGTATGATTTACACAGGGTGACTATGCAGCTGCTGCTGGACAGTTCAGAACATGTTTAACTGCCTTAGGACGACCTTTACCCACATCCAAGTTAGACTTGACTGCAAGCATCTGCTGGAATGTATCTCGTCAAGTGTTGAACCGTGTATGGGTAGGCAAGTGGCTTGCCAATAAAGCTGGTGGTATAAAGAAATCAAACATCAAAGATGGCAAACTGGCTGATGCAAAGTTGTCAGCTAGAGATGGTGCATTGGTTTATCACAAATTACATCAATTGCAGATGACAGGTAAGAAACAGACTTGTAGATTCATACACACAAATGCCCCCCCCCCCCCCCCCTCCACACACACACCACAAAAAATAAAGATAAAAAAATAAAGAAAGAAATAGTTTTCTTATCAGAATTATGCTTCATTTGTTAGAATATGCCTTTTTCAGCTTCTTTCTTCATAATTTAAAGTTGACAAGCTCAAGTTTAGAAATATACAAAGAATGGGTAACATTCTAGCTTTACGAGGGAGTTTGCCAATTTCTGATTATGTTTCTGATATCAACCAGGTGTTGTAATAAATCATGTCGACTGACGCAGTAATAATGTTGCTGATATTGATTTCATTCCATGCCAGGTCACGAAACTGGTGGCTTTTTCAGAGCAGTGAATCTAGCCTTGAGTGCAGTCAATCTGGCTGAATGTGCTGGTGATTCAATCAGTAAAGGAACCCTGGTAGAAATCTACACCACAGCAGCCCTTCAGATCAAGACAAGTTTCCATACAAGAATGCACTTCTTGGCTGTAAGTAGACTTACTTTATTACGCATCACTTTACATATGGAAATAATGGCCTTGTTATCTTGATACTAAGTGCAAACAGTTATAATCTAAATAATTCATGAGGCAGTTGTTGTTTTTTTTTTTTTTTTTTTTTGGGGGGGGGGGGGGGTGCTAGAACTATTTGAAAAGAAGACAACTGTTCAACATGTTTATACAGAATGAAGGTCATGTCATTACAATGATGAGCCGTTGAGATTCTATTTATAGTATCTGTTTTTTACCCACAGCGATACTTTCTGAGCAGTGCCAGACATGTTTGTGCTACTGATGCCGAGTCTATGCCAGCTTCAATGAAATGGCTTTTTCATCCACTTGGGCATAGATTCTTCGTTGAGTTGGAATGGAATTTCAAGATGACCAAAGGTCTCTACAGCACCACAGGCAACCCAGGTAATTCATTTTAATTATTCTTTTCCAGTGAATCACATTTTGGTAAAATGCTTTTGCATATTATTAGATTATTGTATACCATGTAGTATAGAGGTGAGATTTTCAGAATTTGAAGAAAAAAATGTACAATTGTAGGTGATAGATTGTTGGAGCAAATCTTATGTTTTAGATGTCCAGTTTGAGATGGCTTTATAAAGTAGATTGTGCCTCAGACCAATTTCCCTCATATTCAAATATATATGAAATATATGAAAAGAAACTTGTTCATGGTCCTCTTGAAATAATATAAGAAATGTTGGGGTTTACCGTCTTGTTTTCAAGGAAATTAATTGCTAGTCTTTTATTTTCTCATGGAGTTAACACTAGTTGATGCCCATATTGGATTCTAAAATGGATTCATTTTGTGTCCGGCAACCCCAGATTTTTATATTGATTTTTAATTGAGAATTAAGTTTTTTTTATTTTTTTATTTTTTTTTTTAAACGCCAAAGTAACAGCAAAGGTTTAAATAAGTTTATATCAGGCACATTTTATGTTAACTGTTTGTCCATGGCATGATTAATAAAAAGTGACATTCTGTGTTAAGTGTTTGCCCATGACATGGTTAATAAAAAGTGACAGCTTTATAATTCTAATCTGACCACAGAGTCATTGATTGATGGTTCAACTGCCCCTTCTGTAGCTCTTTGAACTCAAAGTGAACTTAGCAGAATTGAGTGACACTAAACAGACAACAGGAATCTAATGACAGTGTCAGTCCCATGGGTTTTACGGAATGAACATTTCAAACTCTGTTTTCATACAAGGAGTGTCAAGATTTGAAAGTTATAATTTCTTTTATTTCCAGCTGATCCACTGGCCTATGTAAGTCAAGCTTTCAGGGAACAATTGTTGGAAAAGGCACTCTACTCACTGATCATTCCAGAATCCAGTAATAGTACAAGTATTGCTAAACCAGGGTAAGAAAGCCACTGTAATTGTTCTGAGAGAGTTACTTATGTCGCAATGAATTCACTTGTGGTATAAGATCGCCAAACATCTTGGCTGTATTCCAGTAAGATGAGTAAGTATCCTTGGCCTGAACTCTAGTCCACTCTGGTAGCAGTCCTTGATTATAATTATGTTGGCAGGACTACTAGTCAAACATACCACTCAACACTACTTTATAATCTGTTCTAAATGTTTGCTGAACTTTAGTAAATTAGATGTCAGTGACTCACAGAAACTAAAGATGTGACTATCCAATTGCAGAGGATGTAGAATGAAAAATGACTACTAAAATCCAAGCACAGAAAAGTATGTTCTTTGGAAATCTTCCGGCTTAAAACTACTGATGTAAATTCGCCAATGAAGTATTACTATGGTGAAAGTAAAACACATAATTTCTTGTTTTTTACAGATCGCACTCTTCAGATGCCTTGCAGTATCTTCAGTTACTTGGTGAATGTGCCGATGCTGCTGATGCACCCAAACAAAGCAATGCTTCCATTGGTGCTAGCATGTCATCCATTACTGGTGAGTGTCAAATCTTGCCATGAAATGTCCAAACACTGAAAAAAATAGTTTACGAAACCCTCACATGCAATTGTGACCATTCCATTCTTTATCATGCTAATAGGAAATTATGATGATCACGGGAAAATTTCATATTGATGTTGATGAATGAATATAATAATGCAAGAAAAAGATTTCTGACACGGTTTTGAAGAAAGCATATCATTCCTGCAAACAACAAATGAAATGTGAATTTTTTTTATTCGTTTTATAGGTGAAGATCCAGTTGCCAAGTGGTGGTGTCACGTTATATCTGTAGCAGCTCACTGGTTGGTTGGAGAAGATGAAGCAGCAGAGAGACTGTATGGAAGTGTGGAAAGTATTCCAAAACATGTACAAGACTCAGATGATCCTATTGGGAAAGCTGTCCTCCTAGCATTCAAAGCCAGACAGAGTTTGATCACTGGAGATGGCACACAGAATTGCATATCATTATGTGACAAAGCAGGGTCCTTCTTGAAAGAAAGCATCAACCTTGGAACCAGTCAAGCCAACAAACTTAAAACACAGGTGAGAGAACTTGTTTTCAATTTATGGACATGACCTTGCACAAATTTCAGAATTGTGGCTGTTTTGAGTACATTTGTACATATTTGGTTAGCAGAATTAGAAGAAAGAAGATAAAGACCATGTAATGATGCTCATTATTATGGTGCATTGTAGTTGCATTGCAAGTTTGCAAACCTTTGCGGTGCATCTGCAGTGCAAGCATGATATTGAGGCTTGTCTACCAGAAGAATTCCAACACATCGCATGGCATGGAAGTTCGTTCCTGTGTCTCGTACTTCGTTACACAACAGAGTTACTGCCCACCCAACAAGTAGTTGTGTCTGCTATTGATTGGCTATTGAAATGGGTGTGAAAGGCCCAGCTCAGGGATTAAAATTAAGTTGTGAATACAACTGTTTGGTAGAGCTATAGAAAAGGATTAATCTTATCTAATCGTTATGGCGCCATTGATGCCATTACCCACTAATGCCATAACACTAATGTGAGATCCTGGATTTGAATCCTGGGCCTTAAAACTTCAGTAACATCATCTCACACCTGTCCACTTTGATTAAGGTTATATCACAAAATACTTGTGTAAATTGTTTTTTTAATGGACTAATAAATTATTTAAACTGTTAGTTTAACCTTGGTGTATTTTCTTCATCTTCAGGCTGTACAATTGTTGGTGTGTGATTGGCTGTTAATGACACGTACAGCCGTATGGCAGCAGCAAAACAGCAATCAAACTGAAGGCACTAGCTGCAGTCCGTCTGAGCTACAATCATTCCAAAAAGACATGGCAAGCCTGAAAAAGTTGGCCCAGACAGAGAAGGCTGCCATGCCTAGAGTATACCTTCATGAAGCCACTGCTAGATTGATGGCAGGAGCTAACCCAGCACGCACACAAAAATTGCTAGACAGAAGTTTGAGAAGACGCTGTGTCAACGCTAACAACAAGAATGGTAAGTTATTTATGCCCTAGGCAAGCTGCATTGAAAATATATTGAACACTTGTATGTTATTTAGCCAGAAGGATCTAGTACTTGTTTCCGCTTATATAATATGCTTCAAACTTTAGTGGGTAGCGAGTGGTTATGTAAGTGAACCAACTGGCAACTGAACCGACTGGGTCTTTCAGACTAATAAGTTATTGTTATCAGGTATAAAATCGCCATAGTATAGAGCATCACAAGAAGTAACATGTATGCCATGGAAAGTAAAATTTTATGAATAAAGCTATGATTTAGTGTATTTTTCAAACATCAATCTTGATATGAAAAATTTGTTGTCATAATGCGTGGACAATTTGAATAGTATACGAGTGGACCATTTTGACTTTTGTTAAATTTAAGTTGGGTGAAATTCAAATTGTAATGAATTTTTAATAAAGTCTGGCTTTGATATGAATGAACATGATATTGAAATACATGTAATTGAATCGTCTGACTACTTGTCTTTACAGGTATAGATGAGAATAACCTTGTGCTTGGTGAGAGAGAACACGCTACAGCTCTATTAATGGCCTGTAAACATCTACCGGAGGATTTGTTATCAACACCAGGTTGCAAAGAAAATATGTTAACGGAAGCAGCACGATCACTGGAGAAACTTGGGGACAAACGTGCATTACAAGACTGCCAACAAATGATACTAAAACTGAGCAGCCGAAATTCTGCCATCACCAGTCGCTAACATGTAGTGTCTGAACACCATGACAAAATGTGCAAGCTAAGGCAAAATAAAACAAATTGTATGTTTCCGATAGCCCGTCAGACCCTAGTTTAAGCCGCTGATGCTAAAAAGATAAATTCTTTGTCTTCTTGAACTTTATGTACAGCTGTTTTCTTTCCACAGTGATGTCGGTACATATTTCATCGAAATATCACAGAACAGGTATTCTGACCAACTTTTCGTTTGGTTCTGGACGAGACAGTATTTTTCAAAAATAAAAACAATTGAAAGAATAAAATATAATAAAACCTGACCTACCTATCCTATTCTCTGAGGCCATGTTATCAGAAACACAATTATTTTTTTTTTGTCAAATGTAGAATTAGAAAAAATTCACAATGAAGTATTTGACTACCTTTTTTGTTGGTGTCTAATTTATTTTTTGCATACAAGTAGTGTTAGATAGAAATTTATGAAGCACGAGATTGATTTTTTAAAAAAAAGTCCAATGACTTTCGTTTTGTAGAAATTGTACAAACACTTTATTTGTCACAGATATATATTATCAGAAATAAAACTTGAAGCCACCAAAATTTAGTCATTCCAAACACACTGCTGTATAGTAATAAAATGGAACTTTTATTTATTGAAAAACATCTTTTTGGCTTGCTAACTAAGAGTGATTACTTTAATACAGGATCTTATTTGAACTTATTATTCAGATTGTTTATTTTTTGTAAAACGTCGCTATATTGTCTTGTTTTGTGAATTATGCTTAGCTGACCACAGGGAATCTGTAGACAGTGTAGTTGATTATCAGTGGTGTTCCGATCTGTCAAGAAATGATGTTACACTCCTAAGAATGTAAATAAAATCAATTTATATGTATGTAATACATTGCCTAGTTGGTGTCAGATTGTCAAGTTTGCCGACAGATGATCAATATAAATCTACCAGTATTAATATTGGAATGGGTGTGTGTTTGTTATGTAAGGGCAGACAGAGTATTGATGTTATGCTTGTTCTGACTTGTTGCACTGTACGTTTGGTCCGGCTGTCTGGAGTGGTACCATTGCAATCGAATTACTACGTGACCGTGCATCTAAAGTGAAGGATTTATAGTCCTAAGCTGTTTACATAGTCTGGTAGCTTTAAGGGGTGTTAGACTCAATTGGTATTCAAAATCTCATTGAGAACTGTAGTGTTAGTATTTGCTTGCACGAAAACTGGGCATGTAGTCTGCTCATTTCAACCAATCAGTACTTCGGTATTTTTGTATTCTTTGCCTCACAACTTGCTTTGCTTTGAGTGAAACTCCAATCATTGAAAATGTAGAAGAAAATTGTATAAAAATATGACCATCGCATACTTCAATATTGCCGTGCCTTGGCAAGTCAAGCACTCAGAAATGATAAATCGATGCCATTAAAAACAAGATGTTGAACGATTAATTTTTTTTTTCTAAATGGCAAGGAACAAGTATATGGTAATGTTTTGGGCAATTTGAACTTTGATATTCGAATGACTTAACAAATTGGTCCTCAAGGTTCATTCAGTACAAAACAATATAACAGTATGACGTGCATTGTTTTATATCTGCAGTGACATAAGATTTACTGTGCTGGAGTTCCATTATTCCACTTCATAATAGTGGAACCTTCCACTCTACATCACAAAGGTGTCAAATAGTGTATCAATAGAAAAATCATTGGCCGACATTGTGACGTTGGTAATTTATATATTCTGGTAACTAGTTGAGTACTTGCCCCACATGTAGCTAGTTGCATACAGCACCTCACATGTTGTACTGGAGCCTGGATAATTGATTGGTATTGATCGTCTGTTAAGTTAATGTACAGAGTCTCAGCATGACTCAGGATTATTATCTACCTACAGTACAGGTAGTTCAAAATTCACACTAAAAGCATCAAATCTTTACTCCAACCATTTCTAATATTTCTACGTGATTCCGGGTTTGTTACAGACACCGAGAACATTTCGGAATGGAAAACGTTTGCCAGACAGTGTTATATGTTGTAATTATTCTTCAGTATACGATATCGAAATTTTAACTACTTAGCATTCCAAGACCCCCCCCCCCCGCCCCAAGTTGATTGACACTCTATTGAATAAGATTTTACGACAAGAAATGAAAATATGGGGTATAATAATGGACATTCGAGATTTAGATCTTTTGACACTGATATGATTTTTGACAAATACGAAATGTAGGCAAAGGACTAGAGGTGTGACATGAGATAATAAGCATGGCGGTGCACTATGCTTTGGTCAGGTTAGTCTGTAATGTACGCCATGACGGGGCGCCCTCACACATCGACATGACGTATCTTACGGTCTATGGTCAGGTGTGTATTGTAATATATGTACTAGAAACTATTTCCGCAGCAATGTTTTATAAAATAAATCTCGATACATTGCACTGTTCGAAACTGTCGATGAAGCTTGGGGAAAATGTGTAACTGCCTGTATATAGACTTTTCTCGGAGACTTAATAAGGTGAAAGGTCCCAATACTACAACGTTTTATTATAGTACCACTTATCACAAGGAGATGAATGTATGTCATAGTGTATTTGATATTTCACCGGATCACGTGATTAACATTTGTCCTGCACTGTTGCATGTAAATGAAATTGTTGCAAAAATACTGATAGTTTCTTCTTCTAAATAAATCAAAGAACTTTGTCTACAAAAGCGCCATCAACGGCTATGAATTGTGTGTTGCACTCCCATTGCACACACAAAGGGCAACGACTAGTCACACTCCACAATACAAATAATTTCAAGAATTTATGGCTTATGTACTCAAATCTCCGGAGGTGAGTCAAAGATCGAGATGGGGAGGGGGTGACAGACAGACTGACAAAAGACAGGGAGGCAATCAGAGAAAGCACACAGGGAGACAACTGAGCTAGTTATATTTGACAAACAAACAAACAAACAAACAAAAGCAAGCAGGCAAACAAACAAACAAACAAACAAACATATCAACACCGACGAAAATGACAGACATGTACGGCAGATTAATTACGAGAACTGCAATAAGGTCACCCTGTGTAATATGAAATTTTCTCATTTATAGGATCACCCGCCGCAAGTCTCGTCCCTATAAGGAGTATCTCCACAGTAACCATTCACATGGTATAGAAAACGTATTGTTGCTTAGAAACATTGTTGATAATGATATGTAATTAGTAAATTACGCTGTCTTTCATGTTTGTCGGTGTTTATATGTTTTTTGTTGTTCTTGTTTGTTTGTTTATTTGGTGTGTTTTTTCGTAAACATAACTAATTAAGCCTGGGGCCCTATAGAAGGCCCAGGGACTTGGCTATCTGTATGGACATACTATTACATGGTTCGAACGATATAGTCAAACCAGACTAGGCTAGTCAGGGAGGGATAGAGGGAATGAGACAGGGAGACAATCAGAGAAAGCCCAGCGGCTTGGCTATCTGGACATACTGGCCGATATTAAAGACATGCAAACAGACCGGAGGTTATCTCTGAACAGTATGTGGTAATAGCATGAAAACTTGCAAGGGCGAGAAGGATGAAGCGATGGGAGGAGAAAAAGAATTAGGTCAAGTTTGCAAACTCATTCATTGCCCCTTATTTCTATTTACAATGAATATCACATGCTAGTTCTATTCTCCCACGTAGTCGTGAAATACATTTTGGCATATTTGCTATATGCATGCATGCAGTCCATGTACAAAGGTAATACTGACATAGTCTTACTACGGTACAATTGGAAACTCTGATTGGAACGACGCCAATTTGTCACACAGAAAATATGTGAAATGATTTTGTTGTCTCACACAAAGCGCTGCAAAGCAATTTTAACGATTCTGCAAATATGCATGATCGGGTGATAATCGTTTTCACCCGGCCTTGAGCCCATATTACGCCAAACTTAATGTCCGGCGATACAGCCAGGTGACAGGACGGGACCGATTCAATCTATTCTACGCCCCTAACTCACGCGACATTAAAATAGATATGACGATACCGAGATGGACATTTTCATCAAAACAATATACTATATCTAATATTATATTTAATAACTGCTGCCACATTCCCCTGGTGACTCTAATGGGGGTACAAGGCTGTCTACACCTGAAACATTTCACTTCCAAGATTCTCGGAGAATTTATATTGACACCCAAGAAAATCCTATTCCCCAATACAAATAATTATTGCTGCTATAAAAGCAACCCTAGTCTAGTCCCTATACTGACATCGTTACGATTAACATCTCTACTTAGAGACCACGTTGGCATCCAGTAAAACACTCCTTGTTTATGGTAAACTAAGCTGAGAGACTTCGAATTCTGAAGCTTAGGACGAATCTCTGAGTCTCGACATAGACCCCCCCACCAACGTATATGCAACGACTATGGTCTCGATAAACATTGTCCAGCGCGGTGAAAGGTTTTTCAACTTCCGAATCACAAGATTCATGTAAAACTCCGTTAACTTCGAATTATCTCTATTGAGAACAACCTATTTACATTCACCTCGGATTGCTATAGCTGTTGTTGTTGTTGTGTTGCTATGGAAACTACAAACCCATAAAGTTTTCATTCTCGTCACTGTTAAAAATCGAACCCTGGGGATTTACAAATCTAGGTCCAACCCTGGGGATTGAACGAATTTCTGTAAAAACAGAATGACGATGAGTGACAAACATTATCATAACGTGTGCAAATATATTTTAGATAGTACGAAGATACTTATGACAATGTGTAGACAGATGTGAACGAAGATATATTTAGATATAGCGATGTTGCCTTGATTTCGAAGTGACACGGTTTTCATGACTTTTGACAGCTAGAATTTTTACGATATTGACTAAGTTGCTTTACGTAACACATGCACAATAAAAAAATGAAACAGAATCTAAGACAAATATACTTTTTGGGGGGTAACACCCAGTGCTGGTATGCTACTTTACATCGTTAAAAGAAAAGCTAACTTTTCACCATCATCTCAGTGTTTGTAAGAGACGGAACAGCACGGACCATATCATGTCGGGCTTCTACACGTTCACCATTTCTTTTGTTCTTGTATGTGTTACTTTGACAACACGAGCACAAGGTGAGAGACTTTACACATACATTCCTGTAGTTGTGGTTTATAAAATTACTTTCAATATAATTTTGCATTATTTTGTGCCCTCAATAATCTGGATGTCAACTTGGTCTCTAAGCAAGAAAAGGGGATCTGGAAGAGAGATTTGAAAGATTCGGTGAAGAATACCACGAGAATATGCCCTCAATAGCGCATTGCATTCTACTTCAGAGCTTGAGATCTTAAAACCGTGCGATATATATATATATATATATATATATATATATATATATATATATATATATATATATATATATATATATATATATATATATATATACATATATAATATGTTTTACTAGCCCAAAGACTTTCGGATAAGAGAGAAACAGTGACCCATAACGGTGTTTTCTTTTGAATATCGTATTATAACGTCATTATTTTGTATTATGATCATCCTAGACTAGAATATCACCATCCTGGAATGGAATATTAGTTCACAAGTGACTGTGTGCATAATTCATGTTTTCATCACGCTTAGAACATATTTTCTGTCTAGAGACAAATGTCTAAAACACTTTTATTTGTTAATTATTTTTACTAAATTCCTTGCCATAACATGTTCTCCTACACTTGAATACTCAATGTACTGTCGTGGTGTTAGCACCCGAAAATATAATAGTTTATATAAAGTCTAGGTATTTAGTAACTCTGGAAATGGGAGTGAATGGAGCGCATATTTCCAGAGCTATAGATATTCGTCGTTAACCATAGCTCTGGGAAATATGCTCTCCGGGGAATTCTGACACATCTTTGTATCGGAGTTACCGAAACATCTCTGGGCTATATCGCTACACAATTATGTCCACCGCACTGGTAATGTTCTGCTATTAATCAATTGCAACTGGTTCTAATTATCACTATAGATGCCTACCAAGAGCAGCTAACTGACATGGTTGCTGTGAAAGATGCTTTGCTCGAGGGCTATCCACTCCGATTCTTCGTTGATTTCTCAAAATGTGATAGGACGCCATTGGTATCAATTCCAGGTGTTGATATTGAGGTAAACTATTGCAATCATTTAGTCCCTATATATGGTTATATTTGTATACATAACCCCATTGTCGCATGGCAACCCATGCCTTCATGGGAAAATTTGTGTGCCGCTTAACGCTTGTTGATAATTATGTACTTTCGTTCTTATATCTTGATCTTGACAAGTACTGAGTCTTTTTGCAACGTTATAACATATATATCCATGTGTAGTGTCTTAGTACAAACAAGGTTTATTTTCCTAATCCATGTCCAAAGTTATAAACTTAAAGTATGCTAGAAAATTGATTTTCCATTGATGGCTGAAGCCATCCTATACCGGAAAAGGATAACTTTGTAGAGTGGTGGGTAAAGGAAAACCAAAACTCGATATCAACAAGTTTGATTTTCTTGTGACTTTATTCTCTTTCGTTATATGTACAGGAACCGTCAGACTTTGGTACAGTTATCGACGCGTTTCGTGGACTCCGAGACATAACTGGAATTCCCATACAACTAACATTTACGGCAACCGAAGTTATTCTCTTTCCAGGAATACCAGGTACGAAACATCATTCCATCCTACCAGAGAAATACACTCTTTGCATCAAACCACTTTTAATTCTAGATCTCCTGAAACCCATTGCAGTTTTGCCTAGAGGGCGTGACTCACCAAATTCTAATACGTCTCACTCGTACTTGTCAAATCTAGGTGGCTTTCAGGCATTGATACGGTATTATTGAAAGTTACATGTAACAGCACCAAATGTCAATTTCCATCACCGAATAACTTTCCCTGTAACTTTTTTTCCCTAGTTTCTCGGTTCAAATAATTTCCACTACGAAGAGTAGTCTAATAGGTTAAGAGGTACAGTCACAATTTATCCCGCCCCTTTAACAATAGTACTAAGCATCAACCACTTTTCAGACCACTATATAAATTAGTTGTCTCATCGCCTCCGACCAAATTCAGTTCAAGCGAGAAACTTCTTCGTACATGAGAGGTCGGCCACCGAGCTCCAAGCTAGTGATACCGTGACGGTAAATTTGAGGACTATATCAAAGTTACCATAACACTCCTTCACTTGATTTTATTTCAAGTACATTTCTTTGACTATGAACAACCAGATATGTATAAGTTGATGGAAATATCATTGGGTTTCACTGGTAACTTATATTTACTGTGACGTGAGTTACGAGGCACTTTGGTTTTTTTCAACTATACATGACAATGCTGTGAAGTAACATATGCTATATCTCTTGGCAAAGTTTGCATTCGAAATGACACCAGGTACATCAATTTCAAAATAAATCATGTACATTGCGTCAAGTCATGGTACTGTAAGGCTTTCATGCAAGTGATTAATTTATTACAACTATATTTTTCACAAGTAGACATATTTTACTTTCTCCTCAGAGCATATTATTGTACACACCAGCATAGAAGCTCTTCCTGACGGCACAGTTAACGTCATCGCCCATTACATACAACGAGCGAATGTGACTGAATTGGGCAATTCCATCAATGACTGTAAGCTGAATGATGGGTCAAACGATGAAGGCGTCTTCTTTTACAAAAATACCATGTTCACACCAGTTCCTATAACAACATATGCTGATATGGAGGCGTCGTTTATGGCTGGCTATGCTATCCGCTACCAAGCAGTGTTTTCCCGATGTGGGGAATTCAACACGGGAACAGACGCACTTGGTGGAGGTCTAATGCCACTTTACTACTTTAAAAGAGGTCAGTTTATTCTGTGTTTCCATGGTAATGAATACATTTTGAGGGTGAGAAATGCACCCTCTGTGCGTATACATGCACACTAGTAGTATGCGTTTACTCAGTTTTGTATGTCAAGTGTTAGTCAATCGATCATATCACGAAAGGGTTATAGAACAGCTTCAGATAGTTTAACTCTTAATGTTCGCATTACATTGCTTATATATATATATATTGCTTATATATATATTACATTGCTTATATATATATATATATATATATATATATATATATATATATATATATATATATATATATATATATATATATATATATATATATATATATGCAGTTGTTCTTATACTTGCTGTATCTAATCTAATTTGTTTAAAACATGTCAACGATGTTAGACTTGGCTTTCACTTTGTGCGTAGCTTTAGTAGGATCCGACCTTCGCTGGTTGATTTCGACTCTATGTCTTCACAACATGTAGGCGTTTAGAGTACATATAGATGGGTTGGGATACAGCGAAGGGAAGAGTTTCCACAATCAGACCCAGCATAATTAAGAAAACGATTATCCGTTCCATGACAATGTAATACTCAGATCATAGCGAGATGTATTACATGTAAAATTGAAGGTCACTTGCCTTTGGATATACAGTAGTTTAACTGTGTAATTTTGGCAGTTCACCAAATGTATGGAAAAGCAAACACCACCCTTTGCATCATACATTCCAAATATCAATCACCCTTATCTAAAATCAATATTCTGATGTTTGTTGTATGTTATTAGGTGAGAAGATCATAGCATCAGCCGTCCGGTTTTACAACAGTCCATTTGCGTTAAACAAATATGCAATGGACACTTTCAAAGTTGATATCTACAGCAATCTTACTATGCATATCGCCTTGACAACGATTGGTGTGGACGATTTCGCTCTGCGATTTAGTGAAGAATTGTTCAACTGTCCTCTCAACGATCCACCTGAAAGCCCATTCGCTGTTGTCTTCAGAATGGAGCCGAACATTGTGGAAGCCCCAACAGAGCCACCCGTAGATGACGACACAACACCGGTCTCCGACGATTCGTCAGCACTCAAAACAAACGGTGTAATTGCTTTAGTTTTGTGCCTGTTTGTCATTTCTTCGATCTTTCAAAATTAAAAGTCACGGGAATCAAATAAATTCGATGACTTCTGTGACATTAGGCATCCCGCGTCCCTGTTAAAACTTGATGTCGAGTACCACAAACCACGTGACAAAAAACTTAATTTGTTTGACATATATTGAGGAGTTACGCATTGATTGACCCTGCCAATATCATTAAAAATGCAAAGATAAAATGTTAAGGGAACGTCTCAGATATCGTTCTCCAAAAAAATGGAAGATTTTCGTCCTTGCATGATGAATTCTAAAAGTCACAAGTCAAGTCTTAGCAATACACAACCGTTAAAACACAACAACTCGACGAATCCAATAAAGCGATGTTTTCCAACGAATGATTCGACCTCTAGGTTCGATGAACTTTTTATCACAAGAATTCCTACCATAACCGTTGGTTTCTCAGAGTCACATAATCAATTTAAATACCATTTTGTTTTTAAAGTTTACACTTTCAAGTTATAATCATTGTTTCAAATTATAATGTCTAGTTGTTATAATTTCAGATTCATTGTGGTTCTCACATACCAGATAATAAAAACTTCCACCAGAGTTATGATTTGCAATTTGCATTGATATTCAGAGCTGGTGTTTTACTCTTTAGACTAGGGACGTGGCTGTTTAACTCGACACATTGGCTCATGTTTTGGTGACAGGCACTGTCAAGCCAGTCAGCCAAGTCTCTGGGTAATACTGGTGTATAGATTTAGAAATATAATCGAAGGATACTTTTAGTTTTAGCGGAGTAATTCCGAAATAAGAGAACAATATTTGCCACCACGTGCACTTTTTTGAGCAAGTATTATGTGAGGGTCCTGCTACTAAAATACAATGTAAAAAACTGAATAATTATTGACGGCGAACCGAGTTATTTTACGGAATTTATTTGTACTCTTCTTTGTACGAGAACTGGCGTATGTTTCCTGAATCAAGAAAACGAAACATTTTTTTTTCTGAATAAAATTCTTGGATCACGTAGTTATCAAGTTTCACTGTATGTACAGAAATGAGCGAGTTGTGCATGAACAAAGTCACAAAGTAAAACCATCATCACGTAGTGTTTTATACATGTGGATTTACAACGCCATTACATAAGTGACCATGCGATGATTGTGTTTTAACTGTGATAAGAATGAAGAAAGACTGGGCATCAGTTTTCCGATGTTTTTAGGTTCAACCATGGATTTATAACTGAGATTTAGATCCATGGTTCAACCGTTTGCTATTCACATAAAAGATTTTATGAACATTGGAGGGAATTTGAAACCAGAAAAATGACAGGACGTTGTGGTAGTGCCAATGGATGACGTCATATCAGTTGAATGCTGTGTCCAATCAGTTGACTTCAATATATGGTCACCCACACCCCATTGCGCAAGTAGGCAAGCCCGCAATGGAATCTGGGTAACCGAGACTAGTTAACTGATAGTTTTCCGGAGTTATTAGCATACACCCATTGCAATAATGATAAAAATAGGTTCATAAATACAATTTACAATGTCAAATAGATCCCTCCTTTAATTCAGGGCGAGTGTGTCCGCTCCCAGTATGATTGTCACGTCATGGTCTTGGTAAGCTTAGGTTAACGTTGGCGTCTGATATGATCGAAGCACTGACACTACAGGGTATATGGAGTGTTGGGACACCATGCCATGCACAACAAAAGCCTAAATCGATGGATTGATGTGATTTCAACATAAAACATTTTTATTCTGGTTTCAATACTTTCATTGTGATATACACAGTGGTACACATGTATAGACAAAATGTCTATAAAACAAATATTAATGTAAGCTAGGCTAGGATTTATTACAGTTTGTGTTACTTGCGTGGAGTTTTAGTGCGCACAAAGAAGTATATTTGAAATATGTATGCTGATACACTGTGATGAGGCTGTAATAAAGGATTTTTAAAGACTTTATTCATAAGTGAGCGTGTATTGATTCACACTGAGCACATCTTGAATAATTAGTGCCTCACCACGAAGAAAAAGGTCTAAACCAGTATCTCTAGATATCAATTAACGTTCACCAAATATTATTGTAATATACCATTCACCAGTAAATCTTGTGTAAATTCACCAATATCAAACATACAATTTTGTCATAGTTTGACTAGCCTTAGTGAGCCCTCAGTAATTACAGGGGGGAGGGGGGTTAGGGACGGGGAAAAATTAGGCTCGGACTGTTGTGTAAAATGTGACCCTCCCCGACTCCGTCGTCCTACTAAGTGACCTTCCCTCGATTTTCTTTTCTCTAACATATGAGTGACCATCCCCTATTCAAAACATGAGTTATTAATGCTATAAGATCTGTAAAAGGACATGAGTCCCAGAATCAATGGTAAGGACTTCATTGTTCATTCCACTGCTGCCACCAACGTTGAAAGTTTGAAAGGCATTGGATAATTTGCCACTACTCCCGTCATGTGGACGTGTGTGAAGGCACACTGCATTAATAAATACCCGTGGTTGAATCTCATTGGCTGAGCTGAAGGCCACAATTCAACTCCCAATGATTAGATTGACACACTCCTGACATTGTCTGGATCAGATATCAGAACACACACTCAACTAACAATATTTAATGGCTTTATAAAATGCTGAAGTCTGGGAAATGCCAGAAAACCCATAAAAGAATATGATATTATTGATTTTTAACATCTTTTAGTCAGCAATAGTTACTGCTTATACAATTTTGCAAAGTTTAGTGAACAGAATATAATTCAATTTTCAGACCTGGAGCGTACTACTGTACCGGTGAGTGGCCCGCGGAACCCATCAATCAATAGCATGATTTAAAGTCGAGGTTAAATTAACAATTTGCATTCACACAAAATTATGTCATTCACGATTAATTTATAAGCATTCACCATCCATGTTCGAAAATAACAACCATTCACCAATAACGCAATATTCACCAATTCACCATTCACACATTTAAAAAAAGATGGGTTCACCGTTCACGCGTGAAAATATTAACGATTCACGTAGATCACGTGTCAAGAATATACTCCCCCGTCTACAGGTAGACTACACCGATGATTTACGCTGCCGTCAACTTAATTGAGTTCAAAACATTGTAAATAATTTTTGTAAAGGATATATTGTACATTCCTGTGTTCGTCAGTGGGATCCACCTGTCTGTTCCTGTATCTCATGTATTTTTTAGGCCTGGAGGGGCGATGATTTGCGATGAAATCCGAACATGTGGCGACCCGAAGATACCCGAAACCATCGAAGAAAAATTCCGAGTGTCCAACTCGTTCGAAGTGTGGATCAAATCCTATATTTCTGACAGACAACGTTTTGGCCATGAAGAAATTAAGCACAATGTTTGTTACGTGACACTGGGGATAATTCCGTAGCTTTCTGTGCACACCAGATTTTCTGTATACGCAAAACCCCATATCACCATCCTCGATTTTCAGTGTTTTGTCGAATGTACTCATTTCAACATCTCTTTCTTTGCCGCTGGAAAGGACGCCACCTACAATATCGATATTTTCTTCATTGTTTTCCAATTTTTCGAGACACTTACTAAGATTAGTTAAGGCTGTGAATTCGAAATCATCATCTACCCACAAAAAATATTTGGTTCGTACTTGGCTTACTGCCAAGTTCCGTCCAGCGAACCACCCCTCTGCAAAAGGCATGGTGTAATGCTTGATGTTGTCACCATGGATAGCAACTGGTTGCTCTGAATCATCAGCTATCACTATGGTTACACTCGGATAGTACTTTCTGATGCTTTTGATGAGGTTAAGCACCGAATCTGGGCGTTCGAACGTTTTAGTTACTATAGTTACCTTATTGGCGATATCGTCACCAGAACCGGTGTCATACAGACGAGGTAAAGCGTTTTCTTTGATGAGAACGTTTATTTGAAAAGTGAGATTCAGAAAAGTGACGTTGATGACGTCACGATTGAATACGTCATAGTAGATATTGCGGTAATGGATATTGTGTAATACTTCGTTGATAGCTTGAGTGAGGATATCAACTCGCGATCGGTCCAGCGATGATTTTAGCGTACCGACATTGAATGCCATTGATATCCTTAAATCACTGGTATGGTTGCCATCAATTCTGAGCTGTGTCAAACTAGATGACGTTGGCGAGATGAACATGACTGCTTTCCCGTCACCGCATCTGAAGTTGAACACTGATTTTTTGTCTTGGAAACTAAATCCATGGATAACTGTTAGACATTCCACGGCCATAGGATCAATGTATAACGATTTGAGAGGAACTGATTTTCCAGGTTGGAGGGTGAATCCGCCGGCAAGATAACCGAACGGGGACATCGTAGGAGTGTAAATCAAGGGTTCCCTTTTGATGTCCTGTTGTCTTTCCCATTCTATGAACTCTTTATGTCTTCTCTGCATAGATGAATTTTCGAATGGCCCAAACGTTTGCGGACCCTTTTGGCAAGAACATGTTTTCGTGAGAGTGTCCCCTTCGTATTCCAACATGGTAGGCGCTGTGGTTTTCTTCCACAGACGGCGACAAAAGTGATCAAACCCACCACTTTTCATTTCTCCACCGGGCGGGACTGTAAATCCATCGTGGTTTTTCATAACCTCTGATTCGTTATCAAAAGCACCACTTTTCCTTTCCCCACCGGTTCTGAGCGGGACGGTAAATCCATCGTGATTTTTCATCACCTCTGATACGTTATCAAAACCACCACTTTTCCTCTCTCCATCGGTTCTGAGCGGGACGGTAAATCCATGGTGAGTTTTCATCACCTCTGATACGTTATCAAAACCACCACTTTTCCTCTCTCCACCGGTTCTGAGCGGGACGGTAAATCCATGGTGAGTTTTCATCACCTCTGATTCGTTATCAAAACCACCACTTTTCCTCTCTCCATCGGTTCTTGGCGGGACGGTAAATCCATCGTGATTTTTCATCACCTCTGATACGATAAAAGACCATGGTGATATGAAATACAGAATGGCCATCAACAAGAAAAGAAGTAGAAAGGCAACATATAGACGAATTCCCCTCATGGTGATTGTGGGAGTTATACTGTATTCAAAAAAGAAACCATCGACAGAAAATGATTAGGCCTAAAAAAATAATTGTTTGGTTCCAGTTACCCGACCCCACCTAGCTTTTCACTGCCGACCCTAAACTTTTTTTGAAGTCTCACAAGAAATAGTGTATGCAAAAACTGTCATCAACTCAAAAAGACACTCTAAAATTGTTCTTCTAGTAATGGCTTTACATCTGATAGGATGAAGTAAACACCATAGACACCATTTGGAAAACAAAACTCACAAATGAAAAAATGTATAATAATAAAAGTAAATTTTTTAAAGCATTATGTAGAGGTTTGACCCATCTCTTTGAATGCACGTGCGACTTTTGACCCCATATTTTGAACAAGGTTGTTTTCAGTCATCTTTATCGGATGTAGGCCCCCCTCCCCCGGCCCCCAGGCAGCCAATGAACTAGCGATGACTGAAGCATGCAGGTGACACGTGAAAGGGTATGAAAAGTGTTCAAAACTCATGACATTTGATCCCTGTTTCTTGCTAAAATGTAGACTTTAGACCCCTAGTTTTTGAATTTTTTGTAGCGTTTGTTGTTCTAATGTTTGTCCACCACGGTACATATATACCCGTTACACACCCGATATTTACATGCTTTACCAGATAATTTGCTAACATATACAATCACTAGAAGAGAAATATCGGATACATACGTGACTGTGTAGTTACAGCTTCGACAAGTTTCCAACCACTGTCACTATGTCTCGCTTGTGAACCCTCTAACTCTCTAAAAACCCGCAGTTATGGTAGTTATCAATGGTTTCACCTCAATACACTACAGTTGAAATAAAATTCATGCATGTACTCCCAAACTGATCATTGACAAATAAACATTAAACATTGCTTGTGAAAAGTACAACAAGTAACAAATTCAAGACCTCTTATCACTACATGTCTACCTTCAGAAATCCATAATAGATCGATTATGTTAAGGTGAGACTGTGTCAGCTCAGGTGAGAGCATGTCTGTAGTTGACAATATATAACTAACTTAGGGGGTTTTGGTATTTCTAGTAGGGTTTTAACATATATTTCATACCATACGGCACGGCTACATTGAAATGGTATGATATTACTAAGAGCAAAGACCAGCACAGAGTTACAGCATGTGTCTGAGTGATGTGGAGGGGAGGGGAAGGGGTATCCACACCATTTTTTTGCATTGCATTGTCTTACTTTTTCATTTTAAATTATCGCTACTTTGATCACGTAATAATGGAAGACCTAGTCTAGTTCCTATACAGTATCGTTACAATTTATACCTTCACTCACAGTATAGTCAAGACCCTGCTGAAAGGTGTTAATTATGGTTCATCCCCATGGCAAGCAAAGCTCGAACAGAGCATGTCACTAGTAATAAAGGGCAGTTGTCATCGCTCATTAAATATTCATATGGTACAGCTGTTTTCTTTTGGTGACCGACACTGTCAAGCCAGTCAGCCAAGTCTCTGGGTAATACAGGTGTATAGATTTAGAATTATAATTGAAATAGAGTTAAGGATACTTTTAGTTTTAGCGGAGTAATTCCGAAACAAGCGAACAATATTTGCCATCACGTGCACTGTTTTGGGCAAGTATTATGTGAGGGTCTTGCTACTAAATTGAATATAAAAACTGAATAATTATTGACGGCGATCGAACCGAGGTATTCCACAGAATTTACTTGCACTCTTCTTTGTATGAGAACTGGCGTATGTTGTCTGAATCAGGAAAACATAACATCTTTTTTTCTGAAAATAAAGTTCTTGGTTATCAAATTTCACTGAATGTACAAAATGAGCGAGTTGCGCAACAAAGTCACAAAGTAAAACAGACAGTACCATCATCACGTAGTGTTTCATACATGTGGATTTACAACGCCATTACATAAGTGACCATGCGATGAGTGTGTTTTAACTGTGATAAGAATGAAGAAAGACTGAACATCAGCTTTCCGAAGTTTTGGATTTATAACTGAGATTTAGATCCATGGTTCAACCGACTACTGTTAATTACATAAAGCATTTTATGAACATTAGAGGGAATTTGACACAGAAAAGTGACAGGACGTCGTCGTGGTGTCCACAGTCTGGACGCCAACTGTGGTTTTTAACTACAGTATGGTCAAAGTCCCTCAATCAGCACAAAAAGTTGTTCATCCAATCAGTGAACCCCAGCTCCTATAGTGTATAAGTAGCATCCTCAGCTGACTAATATACCATATTTGGACATTACTTACCTGCTCCAATAAACACTAACATTAGGGGGGACTGTGTTATTGGTTAGAAGTGTGTGATTGATTAATAAAGACACGATGATGACTGTACATGTGTGGGTGGCTGTGGATGAATTTTAAATTACATCTCATGCATCTCAGGACTTCGAGTCACGACTTTGACTAGACTGTGAGTGAAGGTATAAATCGCAACGATACTGTATAGGAACTAGACTAGGGGTGTCTATATGGATGACGTCATATCAGTTGAAATTGTGAATGTATCAGTTGAACGCTGTGTCCAATCAGTTGACTTCTATGGTTATCCACACCCCATTGCGGAAGTAGGGAAGCCCGCAATGGAATCTGGGTAACTGAGACTCGTATAGTCTAGTTTTCCCGAGTTATTAGCAGACACCCATTGCAATAAATGGGTTCATAAATACAATTTGCAACGTCAAATACATCTCTCCTTTAATTCAGGGCGAGTGTGTCCGCTCCCAGTATGATTGTCACGTCATGGTCTTGGGAAGGTTGGCGTCTGATATGATTGAAGCACTGACACTACAGGGTATGTAAGTTGCCAAGTGTATGGAGTGTTGGGACATGGTGCACAACAAAAACAAAGCCTAAATCGTTGGATTGATGTGATTTCAACATAAAACATTTTTATTCTGGTTTCAATACTTTCATTGTGATATGCACAGTGGTACACATGTATAGACAAAATGTCTCTAAAAACAAATATTAATGTAAGCTAGGCTAGGATTTATTACAGTTTGTGTTACTTGCGCGGAGTTTTAGTGCACACAATGAAGTATATTTGAAATATGTATGCTGATACACTGTGATGAGGCTGTAATAAAGTTTTTTTAAAGACTTTATTCATAAGTGAGCGTGTATTGATTCACACTGAGCACATCTTGAATCATGAGTGTTCGTGCCTCACCACGAAGAAAAGGTCTAAACCAGTATCTCTAGATATCAATTAACGTTCACCAAATATTATTGTAATATACCATTCACCAGTAAATCTTGTGTAAATTCACCAATATCAAACATACAATTTTGTCATAGTTTGACTAGCCTTAGTGAGCCCTCAGTAATTACAGGGGGGAGGGGGGTTAGGCCGGGATGGGGAAAAATTAGGCTCGGACTGTTGTGTAAAATGTGACCCTCCCCGACTCCGTCGTCCTACTAAGTGACCTTCCCTCGATTTTCTTTTCTCTAACATATGAGTGACCATCCCCTATTCAAAACATGAGTTATTAATGCTATAAGATCTGTAAAAGGACATGAGTCCCAGAATCAATGGTAAGGACTTCATTGTTCATTCCACTGCTGCCACCAACGTTGAAAGTTTGAAAGGCATTGGATAATTTCCCACGAGTACCGTCATGTGGATGTGTGTGAAGGCACTGCATTAATAAATACCTGTGGTTGGATCTCATTGGCTGAGCTGAAGGCCACAATTCAACTCCCAATGATTAGATTGACACACTTCTGTCATTGTCTGGATCAGATATCAGAACACACACTCAACTAACAATATTTAATGGCTTTATAAAATGCTGAAGTCTGGGACATGCAAGAAAACCCATAAAAAGAATATAATATTATTGATTTTTAACATCTTTAGTCAGCAATAGTTACTGCTTATACAATTTTGCAAAGTTTAGGGAACAGAATAGATTTAAATTTTCCGACCTGGAGCGTACTACTGTACCGGTGAGTGCCCCGCGGAACCCATCAATCAATAGCATGATTTAAAGTCGAGGTTAAATTCACAATTTGCATTCACACAAAATTATGTCATTCACGATTAATTTATAAGCATTCACCATTCATGTTCGAAAATAACAACCATTCACCAATAACGCAATATTCACCAATTCACCATTCACACATTTAAAAAAAGATGGGTTCACCGTTCACGCGTGAAAATATTAACGATTCACGTAGATCACGCGTCAAGAATATACTCCCCCGTCTACAGGTGGACTACACCGATGATTTACGCTGCCGTCAACTTAATGGAGTTCAAAACATTGTAAATAATTTTTGTAAAGGATATATTGTACATTCCTGTGTTTGTCAGTGGGATCCTCCTGTCTATTCCTGTATTTCATGTATTTCTTAGGCCTGGAGGGGCGATGATTTGCGATGAAATCCGAACATGTGGCGACCCGAAGATACCCGAAACCATCGAAGAAAAATTCCGAGTGTCCAACTCGTTCGAAGTGTGGATCAAATCCTATATTTCTGACAGACAACGTTTTGGCCATGAAGAAATTAAGCACAATGTTTGTTACGTGACACTGGGGATAATTCCGTAGTTTTCTGTGCACACCAGATTTTCTGTATACGCAAAACCCCATATCACCACCCTCGATTTTCAGTGTTTTGTCGAATGTACTCATTTCAACATCTCTTTCTTCGCCACTGGAAAGGACGCCACCTACAATATCGATATTTTCTTCATTGTTTTCCAATTTTTCGAGACACTTACTAAGATTAGTTAAGGCTGTGAATTCGAAATCATCATCTACCCACAAAAAATATTTGGTTCGCACTTGGCTTACTGCCAAGTTCCGTCCAGCAAACCACCCCTCTGCAAAAGGCATGGTGTAGTGCTTGATGTTGTCACCATGGATAGCAACTGGTTGCTCTGAATCATCAGCTATCACTATGGTTACACTCGGATAGTACTTTCTGATGCTTTTGATGAGGTTAAGCACCGAATCTGGGCGTTCGAACGTTTTAGTTACTATAGTTACCTTATTGGCGATATCGTCACCAGAACCGGTGTTATACAGACGAGGTAAAGCGTTTTCTTTGATGAGAACGTTTATTTGAAAAGTGAGATTCAGAAAAGTAACGTTGATGACGTCACGATTGAATACGTCATAGTAGATATTGCGGTAATGGATATTGTGTAATACTTTGTTGATAGCTTGAGTGACGATATCAGATCGCGATCGGTTCATCGATGATTTTAGAGTACTGACATTGAATGCCATAGATATCCTTAAATCACTGGTATGGTTGCCATCAATTCTGAGCCTTGATAAAATAGACGACGTTGGCGAGATGAACATGACCGCTTTCCCGTCACCGCATCTAAAGTTGAACACTGTTTTTTTGTCTTGGAAACTAAATCCATCGATAATTGTTAGACATTCCACGGCCATAGGATCGATGTATAACGATTTGATGGGAACTGATTTTCCAGGTTGGACGGTCAATCCGCCGGCAAGATAACCGAACGGGGACATCGCAGGAGTGTAAATCAAGGGTTCCCTTTTCATGTCCTGTTGTCTTTCCCAATCTATGAACTCTTTATGTCTTCTCTGCAAAGAGGAATTTTCGTATTCCCCGAACGTTTGCGGACCCTTTTGGCAAGAACATGTTTTCGTGAGAGTGTCCCCTTCGTATTCCAACATGGTAGGCGCTGTGGTTTTCTTCCATAGACGGCGACAAAAGTGATCAAACCCACCACTTTTCATTTCTCCATCGGTTCGTTGTTGGACGGTAAATCCATATTGATTTTTCATCGCCTCTGATACGATAAAAGACCATGGTGGTATGAAATACAGAATGCTCATCAACAAGAAAAGAAGTGGAAAGGCAATATATAGACGGCTTCTCCTCATGGTAACTGTACGAGTTATACTGTATTCAAAAAAGGAAATCGTCGATAGAAAATGATTAGTGGTGATTTTCCGTTGGAATATGTATATGACTTAAAATATCATGGCTAGACTATATATTCACATGCACTACCAGATAATCTGCTATTCTACAATCACTAGAAGAGAAATGTGGTAAGAAAGACGTTTTATACATACGTTGCTGTGTAGTTACAGCTTCGACAAGTTTCCAACCACTGTCACTATGTCTCTTGTGAACCCTCTAGCTTTGTGAAACCTGGAATGGTAGTAACCAATGACCTCAAATACACTACAATTGAAAATATATAACATTGATTTTTTAAGAAAAGTTGAAATAAAATTCATGCATGTACTCCCAAACTGATCATCGACAAATAAACATTACCCATTGCTTGTGAAAAGTACAACAAGTAACAAATTCAAGACCTCTTATCACTACATGTCTACCTTCAGAAATCCATAATAGATCGATTATGTTAAGGTGAGACTGTGTCAGCTCAGGTGAGAGCATGTCTGTAGTTGACAATATATAACTAACTTAGGGGGTTTGGTATTTCTAGTAGGGTTTTAACATATATTTCATACCATACGGCACGGCTACATTGAAATGGTATGATATTACTAAGAGCAAAGAACAGCACAGAGTTACAGCATGTGTCTGAGTGATGTGAAGGGGGGGGGGCATCCACACTGTCTCTTTTTTAGCATTGCATCTGCCATATCCTTGTACTATGATTAAGAAGAAACACCTCAAGATAGTTCAATAAAGGCAACAACACTTCA
Source organism: Glandiceps talaboti (assembly GCF_964340395.1). Taxonomy (NCBI): domain Eukaryota; kingdom Metazoa; phylum Hemichordata; class Enteropneusta; family Spengelidae; genus Glandiceps; species Glandiceps talaboti. The sequence continues at coordinate 10,326,365 of NC_135556.1, read as the reverse complement.
ACACAAAGTCATTTACCTATACACAAACACCATGAAACATTACACTTTGAATAACAACTTTCACTCTTCAATTCGTAATTTGAAGCCATCTATTGTAGCTGTCGGTTACACTGTCATAGTTAAATGTTGAACGTGAACACTGAAAACAGGAGACAATAGAAAAGAAAAGAAAATTGAACACTGAAACAAGCAAACTCTTTTAAGAACTTTTAGAGAATGTGCTTCCAGACTACAACTGAAAACGCAATGTAAAAAGTAAAAACAGTTTTTGATATACAAATAAAACATAGTGTTTTAAAGCTGGTAGGTTTAGGGGGGGGGGGTGGGTGATGGTTTCATGGATGGTTACTTAGTAATATGGGACTTTCAATTAACACTAGTGCAGCAGAAACACATGATGTGAGAGTAGAGCATGTCACAATGTTGCCTACAGTCTCAATAAAATTAATCAACAATGGTATTCCTGAAGCCAATATTCAATGCTTTATTAGACACATATTGCTGACCTTTCATGTGTAAACATAGTAAAGACCTGATCAATGAAGGTGGAGGAATGGTTACATGCAAAGTGCTAACCCTAAATAATAAATTCAAACTGAGTGTTGACTGTTTTATGGCTCAAATTACACCTGATAGATAGAAACCAGCTACAATCAACAGTAACCACCTTGTCAAGTGTGATTTCTTTGTTTGTGCAGACAGAAAAGTTGTTTACTTCCACTTTCAGATCGCCACGTCGATGTGATCTTTGTAATACGTGCGTTGTTGTCAATATATATATATATATATATATATATATATATATATATATAAATATAAATATAATATATATATATATATATATATATATATATATATATATATATATATATATGTATATATATATATATATATATATATATATATATATATATATATATATATATATATATATATATATATATATCATATGATCACATGCTTGCTGTGTATTATAGAATAGCATTTGTTAATATTTGATACAACCACAGTGCATGACATGTCGGTGAACTGAGATTCCAGAACAATCTCTGTCTTGCAAAAATGGCAGTAAGGATAGATGAAATAGTGTAACAAAAAGAAACACCAAAAATAAATTAAATTGAGTAACCCCTTGAATCGCCTGAAAAATTTGAGTACACCTCCCTTGCACTCGTACGGAACTAAGTTTTGAGTGACCTGTTATTCAGTTGTGCAATGGGTTATTGTAAAGTCTGTCTGTCTGTCTGTCTGTCTGTCTGTCTGTCTGTCTGTCTGTCTGTCTGTCTGTCTGTCTGTCTGTCTCTGTGTATGGATGTGTGTAAATGACGTATAAGCCAAAACCTACTGGGCCGATTGGAGTGAAACTTAGTGGGGATGTTACTTTAGGTGTCTAGCTGGGAAATTGTGCAAATCAAGTTGGCATCACAGGGGTGTAATTTGGTTATTTTTGGTAATATAGGTTTATGAGATGGTGCAACATGGCATAAAGGTAACGGTACAATTGTACGAACTCTCAAGTTGCTCTCTCTCTCTCTCACTCACTCTCTCTCTCTCTCTCTCTCTCTCTCTCTCTCTCTCTCTCTCTCTCTCTCTCTCTCTCTCTCTCTCTCTCTCATTTCAATGTTGCCTTTTACACTTCTGCCGTATGATATGTTAACACTCCTACTACAAATACCAGAACCTCTTAAGTTGGTTATCTTTATTTTGTCTCAGATTTTCGCCTTTTATAAAGCCATTAAATGTTGTTGGCCGAGTGTGTGTTCTGACATATGGCCCCTTATTTTGTAGGCTTGATTGTGCTATGGCCGATATCCTATAATAATTAGTTTACGGCTTCAAAAGAAAATTTCTTCATTGTAGGCAAGAATTGGCTTGATTTTGATAACTGACCCTGAAGGTCAAAGCCAAAGTGAAAAGAAAGCCTGTACCTTCCTTATCTCTTCCTATCGCCAATTGTTGAAGAGTTGCAGGGCCTCTCTTATAATGACTTGCAGCCTTGTATGGCTTCTTACCAAATTTCATATTCAATTGGATTGCCTATTCACTTGCACAGACAGGAATGGTACCCTTTATAATATCCTTTAATAAATTATCCGAGAACAAAATAAAAGTCTCCCAAATGATATATATATATATATATATATATATATATATATATATATATATATATATATATATATATATATATATATATATATATATATATATATAAATTCTACGCCATGTATTGAAATAGGCAGTTATTTGAATATCACCAATCCATATCTCTATATTTATCATGAGACCACCTGTTTCCATGTTAGCCAAGAAAAAAATGGTGTTGTTCAATAACTGCATATTTCAAAATATGGCGTAGAATTTTTCTATTATTAAAACTATTATTATTATTATTATATTATATTATTTAATCATACTATTATTATTATTTAACTGTTACAAATTTATTATAATACATATCTATCACCTGTCTATTTCTCACAGAATACATGTATTTGGAAACACTTTTACCATAAAAAGTATGAGGTCAACAGATAATCGATAGGTAATCAAAACCACATAATTTTTTTAAGATAGCCATTTGTTCCCGTTGTTAACATTTTATACATATAACCAACACACCAATACCTATGTATTCAGGCTGTCCTTTCTTCAATGTATAACTTACTGACATTGTCCCTTTTCATTGTTCTTTCAATTTTTGTTAGTCTGGTAATTATATGTCTGTTTGTCGTGCATGCACCTTGTTTATTTTCTCTGTGATAGTTTGAGGTGACTGCAGTATTCTCCCCATGTTTTCATTACTGTTGGGTGTGGGTGCAGATGGACTGGGATTTCTTCCTAGTGTACTACGAGTGTGTGTGTAGTGTTGTGAGATATGCTTGCATATGGGCACCACGATGATGTCCTGTCACATGTCCGGTTTCAAATTCCATCCAAAGTTCAACCATAAAAGATTTTATGTGAATAGCAGTAGTCGGTTGAACCATGGATCTAAATCTCAGTTATAAATCCAAAACTTCGGAAAACTGATGCCCAGTCTTTCTTCATTCTTATCACAGTTAAAACACACTCATCGCGTGGTCACTTATGTAATGGCGTTGTAAATCCACATGTATAAAACACTACGTGATGATGGTTTTACTTTGTGACTTTGTTCATGCACAACTCGCTCATTTCTGTACATACAGTGAAATTTGATAACTCAATGATCCAAGAATTTTATTCAGAAAAAAAATGATATGTTTTCCTGATTCAGACAACATACGCAATTTCTCATATAAAGAAAAATGCAAGTGAATTCCGTAAAATAGCTCGGTTCGCCGTCAATAAGTATTCAGTTTTTACATTGTATTTCTTGCCCAAAAAAGTGCACGTGACGGCAAATATTGTTCTCTTGTTTCGGAATTACTCCACTAAAACTAAAAGTATTCTTAACTCTATTTCAATTATATTTTTAAATCTATACACCAGTATTGCCCAGAGGGACTTGGCTGACTGGCTTGACAGTGCCTGTCACCAAAACATGAGCCAATATGTCGAGTTAAACAGCCACGTCCCTAGTCTAGAGAGTAAAACACCTGCACTGAATATCAATGCAAATTGCAAATCATAACAACTCTGGTGGAAGTTTTTATTATCTGGTATGTGAGAACCACAGTGAATCTGAAATTATAACAACTAGACATTATAATTTGAAACAATGATTACAACTAGAAAGTGAAAATTTTAAAAACAAAATGGTATTTAAATTGATTATGAGACTCTGAGAAACTAATGGTTATGGTAGGAATTCTTGTGATAAAAAGTTTCCCAGACCTAGAGGTTGAATCATTCGTTGGAAAACATCACTTCATTGGATCCAAATTCGTCAAGTTGTTGTGTTTGAACGGTTGTGTATTACTAAGGCTAGGCATATGACTTTTAGAATTCATCCTGCAAGGACGAGAATCTTCCAAATTTTTGGAGAACGACACACACACACACACACACACACACACACACACACACACTGATTTTCCACATTGGGCATAGAGAGTTGCCATTACATTAGATGCAGGCCATGTTGCACCATCCCTATTACCAAAAATAACATTTGATATGATATATTACAAAGAGCAAAGACAAACACAGTGTTATGCAAAAGATTAAGGCTCTTCTATTCGCTGTCTTCGGTTGAAGTCTGATCCCCGCAGTTAAGTTGGATTTGTATGGCCGTGTTTATAGAAACATAACCCTCTAAAAAGTGAGTAGGTGTATGTAGGCCCTGCATATATCTATAGCTGGTATTGAAGCTATAGATAGCTATTTTATTTACTAACACATACTTTGATTATTTGCGTATGATTATTTTGGTTGTAGAGAGCCGTCGTTATTTGCAGAGTGGGGGAGGGGGTTCGGAAAAAACAAAAATAAATTAAATTGAGTCACCCCTTGCCTCGCAGGAGAAATTTAATTACACCTAACTTACACGCGTACGGACCTAAGTTTTGAGTTACCTGTTATTCAGTTGTGCTATGGGTATTGTAAGTATCTATCTATCTATCTGTCTGTCTGTCTGTCTGTCTGTCTGTCTGTGTCTGTACGTGTGTGTGTTTGTCGCTCTCTGCCTCTCTCCCTATGTCTGTCTGTCTGTCTGTCTGTCTGTCTGTCTGTCTGTCTGTCTGTCTGTCTGTCTGTCTGTCTGTCTGCCTGCCTGCCTGCCTGCCTGCCTGCCTCTCTCTCTCTCTCTCTCTCTCTCTCTCTCTCTCTCTCTCTCTCTCTCTCTCTCTCTCTCTCTCTCTCTCTCTCTCTCTCTCTCTCTCTCTCTCTCTCTCTCTCTCTCTCTCTCTCTCTCTCTCTCTCTCTGTATGTATGAATGAATGTGTGTGTGTGTAAAGGACCTGTAAGCCAAAATCCACTGGGCTAATTTCAGTGAAACTTTGTTGGGATGTTACTTTAGGTGTCTTGGTAGAAAATTGTTCAAATCAAAATGTTTGCATCACATGGGTGGTAAAAAATATTTTTGGTAATAGGTTTATGGGATGGTGCAACATGGCTTACATGTAAGGTAACTGCAAGATTGTATGAACTGTCAAGTTACTGAACGATCTTCAAAACATTGCTGGCATTTATAGTCACACAACAGGGTGTTCATCTATATCTTTGATATAACTACTTCTCAAGTTTCAGGGAAAATGAATGCGTAATTTATATCTAGTTATGAAATGAATATTGGTATCACATAGTTTTAAAAGCACCTTCCACTTGTGAGCTAATATTCTATTCAAAGATGGCCATAATGCAAAATAATGAATGGCGTTATGAGGTATTTACGAATATTTAAAACACAGTCACCGGTGTTTGCAACGAAAAATTATATCGATACATTCGATGCAAACATAGGTGACGGTATTTTTTGTACAAACATTAATAGTAAGATCAACAGAGTTGATACCACATATGATATCAACACTTTATTAAAAAACCTCATGTGTAGCTGCTTTGATGTGATATACATTGATGTATGAGCACATGTTGTGCAGTGTCGTTTCCGATGGCCGTATTGTTTTGAATAGCCGCAAAATACCTATATTACAATTGTATTCAATTCAATCTTTTATTACATTACAGACACTGCCAGAGAGTGTGGTATGGTACAAATGTTGTCAAACAAAATGAAAAATAAAAGATTTGCAATTGATAAGGGAGCCGTCATCAAGTTATTTAGTCTGGCAGCAAACTCGCCCTTACTATCGAAAGCCGGAATCGAAAGATTTATATTTAAAAAAAGAGAAAAGATTTTCAATTTTGGTCAAAGAAGAGATCGTACGGATTTATTTTGGCGAATTCTCCAGCAAGAATTTTTGGTAGAAAGCTGGTGATTTCACCTGGAAGTTGAAGCTGATCTGGTTTGACCGACGATCTCCTCATGAATGCTTTCAGAAATATGCGCGAGTATCGAAAAAAGTAAAAACAAGATTTTCAATTTTTACCTCTCGTAAGGGTACGGGAGGTATTAAAAGGGGAATGTGTGTGTGTGTGTGTGTGTGTGTGTGTGTGTGTGTGTGTGTGTGTGTCTGTCTGTCTGTCTGTCTGTCTGAGAAATTTGCATATTAATGAAATCAACTAATTATGCAATATCTTAAGACTGCATACTTCAATTTCAATATAATTTAGTACATACGTTAACCATAACAAAGCGGATATGTCCTGTAAAATCTTTTATATAGCTTAGTTTGAATGAAAAATTTGCATAATTAATGATTTTAGGTAACTAGGTTGTATCTTGAAAATGCAAACTTCAAATTTTGTATAATATGATAGATACATACATCAACCATAATAATACGCACCTGTCCTATGAAGTTTGTTGCTACAACTTTTTCCTTTAATGAATATTTTGAATAATGAACGATATTCAGTAATTAAGCAGTATCATACACTCTTACGAAAGCACGCTTGTCCAAAAAACAAAGCCTGTTACCATAGTTTTTTTTAGTTTAATGAGTTATTTGCATAATTAGTGATTCCCTTACGGGAGGCATTCAGTTTAAATCTGGTGAAATAGTGAAGAGATGGTATGAAGTTACGTACGCGAAATCTCCAGCATAATTGCCTGCAGATGCGATCTTACGGCCAACCACACATGTAATAATGGAAAGTTTTTATAGAAAGTTGTAGCATATATCTCATGGTAGGGGTTTTTATAATTTAAGGCCAAGAAAAAAAAAGAATTGTTTTCTGATGAGTTTGCACTGATCACTTAAATACCCCGCCTCGATCTTCTTTTTTCTCGTGTTTGTCCAGCCAATGCAGACTGCAGATCCAAGGGAAAACAAAAATAATTCTCCCGACATAATTGTTACTACAGGGAAGACAACTACAGAACTAATCAATTCGCGTTGTCACACCACTTAGGCAATGTTTCCTAACTAGAAACGACAACATTCTTTTGTGTGTTGTAAGCATGGGGGTCACTTGTAACTTTGAATCAATACACTTGTATGTGTCAAAATCTAAGCCTGCAATGTGATGACTTTCAATAGCTTGTTTGTTCCAAGGACGATGTGTGTGTGTATGTGTGTGTGTGTGTGTGTGTGTGTGTGTGTGTCTGCCTGCCTGTCTGTCTGTCTGTCTGTCTGTCTGTCTGTCTGTCTGTCTGTCTGTCTGTCTGTCTGTCTGTGTCTGTGTATCAGTAGGGGTTGGATGATGTTTATATTTGTATTGAGTGGTCTGTGGGAGGCCTGTTTCTTATCTATCTAAATAAATTGTTCTTCGGGAACATAAAATGTGTATGATAGGCACAGTCGTTCGGCGATCCCTCGATGTTTTACCTGTAAGTTGAATAAAAGTTTATGGGAAGCAAGTGGGCGTGGGTACGGGAGGGGAACTGGAGATTTTTGAAATGCAAGGACTAAAAGAATGCTTTCTGGTGCTATTTTAACATGTCAATGTAGTAATAATACTACATAACATTTTAATCAAAATGAAAGGGAACAGTGTGAGGGTAGGTACAGGAGGGGTTCCCCCTTGATATATTGATCAACGTGTGGGTATTTGTTGCAAAATAGCTTTAACAATTCAACTCCATTGACACTTTTAAGCAACCCATCTCTTTATGAAGGTCTATGCCCTATAGTTTAATTATTTTTTTTTTTATTCACAGCAAACTTTTGAATCTGTTCGAACATTTGAACTTCTGGTTTTGCATTTTAACCACCTTTTTTCAACTCTTATGTGGGTTTTCTTTACTCATGAACACTTTTGATTTTTAACTTTCATGAATAATCTTAGTTTTTCAGTGTTGTAGTTCCACAATTTCAGTTTTTTCCCGTGGTTTTATCTTTTTTGGGGGGTTGAAGATGACATGATTTTGAACTTTTTGTGTTTGCTACGCTTTTATTACACTTGTTGTATTGTTGTAAAGCGCCTCTGAGCAGACTCTGTCTGGACTTATGGTGCTCTTAAGTTTATTATTATTATTATTATTATTATTACTATTATTGCGTCATTATTTTGTATAATGACCATGTCACATCCTTGAATATAATTTGACCTGGGAAGGCGAGACCCGAGAGCCCAAAATCCACACAGTGCCTCGGCACAGTGCACGACTTGAGGCCACCGTTTGGACGCCCCCACTGGGGCTCAAGCTTAGCCTAGTTGTGTTTACGTAAAAACAAGAACACCACAAATAAAAGATAAATAACAAACATATCACAACTCAGTCTGACAAACGTGTACGACAGAGTTATCTACTTGTCCCCTCCCTTGGCCCTGGGCATGTTGTCATGCTAGCTGACTGTGCATTATGACGGGTTTGCGAGTTCTGACCCCAGGTCATCGCTCATGCGCAAGGACCACAATACAAAATATTGCAGAATGTCTGACACGGAAACAGAAAACCTCGATTTTCTTCAAAAATGTCCAGTAGAACGTTTATCTACGGTAAGTTTACTTAGAATACTACAAGGAGGGACTTAGAATTGACAGAACGTATGTACTGCATCGTTTTTTTTCTGAAATTTTCATTTAGTTCAAGTGGGCGTTTGTGGTCGGTGGTGAAATATAAACGATACATGCAGATGTATATGTATACACAACAGTCAGAAGTAATACATGTTCAATATAGAATGTAGGTATCTTAGCTTGTTTGGTTTCAATGACCTGCAGACTTGATGTGTCTCTTTCTATAGATATTCAACTTAATACGACAGAGGTGAACGATACCATCGGTTGGTATCTCACTTCATCACAGAATTACAATCTACTAACTATTGTAAAATTCGACCACACTTGTCTGTGATTGAACAGATTTCGCTTCCTATCCCAATGACACAAAGAGGGTTATCATTGATGGACAGTTCTCGACTAACTCTCCAGTAATCTTCGGTGTTCCACCGGGGCACTGTACTGGGGCCACTGCTGTTTCCTATCCTAGTCGTGTAACATTAGAAGTCAGACTATTTGCAGATGATATCTGGGCTATTGACTCTCATCAAGACTGCAAGTTCAACATCCAACTTTCAAGGTCATTCTGACATTGATTCTTTATGCAAATGGAAATCAACTTGGCAAATGAAAATTGATGCTTCCAAGTGTTCATTACATCATGAAAAAACACTGCTAAGAAAAATTTACATGACAGAAATATGTATTGATGTACTAGTATTAGCTGTAATAGTTGTAGCATTAGTTTTGATTTTGAGCCTTTTTTGTTCCAAAGTTTGACATCGAACAACGCCACAATTCTTGCTGGGTTACCTCAAGTAATTGATGTTCCAGTTTATTTTCAAAATATGATAGAGAACCTTTCATGAATGATCTGAGTTTGGTCCCAGTTTTGATTATAATGGGTTAGATCCAAAACCAAGTGTACAGTTGATTCCTGGATATATTTTCCACTTTTTGGAATAGGCATGTACCAACTAAGAAGATGTGAGTGAAAGCCAGATATTCCAATAAGCCATGGTTGTCAAAGGGCATTCTTAAATGTATCCAAACTAAGCATAGACTATACTAAAAAATATCAAAAACCTGAAAAATTAAAAGAAAAATATAAGTATTACAATTTGTTGCAAGGGCACAAGCTGATTTTATATGGTTCGGGGCGTAATGTTTGTTGCATAATATTATTACTCGCAGTATTCTATTTCCTGAAGTATAATTAACTATCACTTGAAATTCAAACTTGGTATAAAGATATACCTTATAAATGATTGGCTCACATAATATTTCATATTCATGTCTAAATTTTTGTTGTTGTGTAAATGTCTACCTTTCAATTAACTGTTCTAACAATACCAGAAGACACTTGCAATGCTATAGAATGCAGACATTTACATTATGCCTAACCACAGAAATTGTGTGGTTCCGATTATGCCATTCTTGCAAACCAGAGGTGTTATTTTTTCCGCGACACTGCAAAATAATGAGCCTGTTGATGGTGTATTTTGGAAGGTGCATTTGAAATACAACATGGCCTGACTGTTTAAGGTACTAAACAACACAAAGGTGTTATCACACTTGTTGCATTTCATTTGATGTGCTTATGTTAAATACCAAATAAACCGTAGCACAACTGAACTGATACGGTGATAAGGTTCAGTGTTTATGCCTAGTTTGCCATCAATTAACCTTAGACACCAGCAACACATCAAATATAAATCATAATTGTGAGCATAGCTAAAACCTAGGAGGAAATGTCTTTTCCGGAGTGTAGTAAAATCTCTAATAAATATCATTTTGTGAGTCTAATGTTGCATAATATCAAACTTCAACACAATAAAGTGTTTCAATCCAAAAATATTTTGACTATTTTGGTGATCTTGGCAAAAGTGATTTTATATACATACTTGACCCCGACACAACAGTTTCCAATGACACTAACTGAAAAAAAGGTAACATACTAACATGCATAAGCTGTAAATATGGAATATATACTGTGGTAGTTTTATGTCACGACAATGTGTGTCTATGTCAGTGGTTCTGCTGTGTTCGAAATATGGGTCAAAATGTTGAAAATTGTCATTACTTTCTCCAATTTTTGTGTGATATTATTGGTGCTGATATAATTATGTTATTCTCCAATATCTTTCTTCATTCAGCTGGAAAATACCCTAGGTCACTCATATTTTCCTTGGCTGAAAAAAGAAAAAATATTGGGGAATAACATCTAAGTAGTTGTTAATTGTTATACAATCTATGTAGCATATAGTGATTCCTGTGATTCTGTAGGGCAATTGTAGTTTTTTCATGGTTCATGTATACATATATTTATCATGTATGTTATTCAGAAAGACATCATGCTAAGTTTTTCTCTGTCTTTTCACAAAGCATTGAAAGGACCTAATTTTTACATGTTCATCATTTTCTAGAAACTACTTTCACTCTTTTCAGAGAACTGAAAATAACAGCAAGCTCATACATAAATGTTATCATATCAAAACAGCCACACAGTAGGTTTTATAGCACAACTGAACTGATAAGGAAATTGTTCAGAGCAAAGCGATCGCATAACAGGTGTGTGATTTGTGTCAAAATAAGTCATTTTTGGTCAAAAATTAATAGGCATATTGGTCTGAAATTTGGTGGGAATGTTCTTAGGGGTGTGTAGATTAAGATATGTTCATGACATGATGATTCCATAGGTAATATGCAAACTAGGGTTAGAAATGTGTCTTTTTTGGTCAAAAATCTTTAATTCCATAACTACTGAGCAGATTGGGCTGAAATTTAATGGGGATGCATTTGGGGGAGGGGGGGGGGGGTGTAGATGAAGAAATATTAGGCATATGATATAATACGATCTCATCAGCAATATACAAATTAGGTGTAAAAATGTGAATTTTGGTCAAAAAATTATATCTCAAAAAGTACTTGGTCAATGAGACTGAAATTTGGTGAGATTTTTCTAGAAGTTTTATTCTGCAGATTTTGTTCAAAATATTTTGACACAATTGACCCTAGCAACCATGACCACACCCTTAGCGACAACTAAATGCCAGTATATTTTGCTAAAATAACATGTAGTAGGCAAGTTTAATTAAAAAAATGTATGCAACTATCCCTAGCAACCATGACCACACTCATAACAACAGACAAATGATTGCAAAGATAACAACAGGGCTGGATAGGCAACTGGATAATCATTCAGGGAATGGATACCTATACCTAGCCAGGCTAGCATGGATCAGCAAGTGGATAAACATTTCTAAAAACTGTAGTCGTGCTATAATGCCATTTATTGGCACTATTTTTTTTAGTAAAGTGTTGATATCATATGTGGTATCAAGTCTAAAAATAACTTACTGTTACTCTTGCCCATTTCCATCTGTTTATTATTGTAACAATAATGTTTTTACTTTTATGGATATTTTCCATTCATAAATAAATGGACAGTGTCAACAAATATTGTCACCTTCTTATAAAAAGTGTACAACCACGTGCATGTACCAGTACTTGATTCACAGTAGACATTAACTTTCAAAATGTTTACTATAGTGATGTTGAGATTGGATGAATAGTAGAATTTTCCTGTACAAATATTAATTAATTTATCATGGTTTTTTTTTTTTTTTTTAATTTGTGTTTGTAGTTTTTTCATCAAGTTGTTGATGGTTTGTGTGGCCACAGACAGCCACGCTTTCAAGACTATGCCAAAATCTGGAATATTGAGGAATGGTTTACAGTAGTTAACAGCTCACAAAAAGTGCTGAAATCTGCCGTCAAATGCAATGCTACCACAGAGCAGGTAATGTCTTCCTTTGAACTTTGCAGTACATAATAATACAGTCCACAGTATACATGCATGCAGTATGCATGCACTTGGATAACGTGACATTCGGCTGAACATAAGTTTTAGGCTAATAATTGTTGCACAGAAAATTCAGAATTGCAGACAGAACTTTATGGCCATGTCATTGTGTTTATACAAAATAGAAAATAGTGTGATTGACACATTGGTTTCTATAGACTTGAAAATTTGTTATTAAACTAGGGGGACTGATTGACACATTGGTTTTTATAGATGTGACAATTTGTAATTAAACTAAGGGGACTGATTGACACATTGGTTTCTATAGATGTGAAAATTTATAATTAAACGAGGGATTGATTGACACTTTTTTTTTATAGACATGTGAAAATTTGTTATTATAAGGGGACTGATTGACACATTGGTTTCTATAGACGTGAAAATGTATAATTAAACTAGGGGGACTGATTGACATTGGTTTCTATAGACATGGGAAAATTTATAATTAAATAGGGGGACAGATTGTCTATCTGTGAATATGTTGTATTATTATATGTCACATATATTCATCTTTAGAGTTCCTGACATGAAATTCCTTGCATGAAAGTGAATTCCCAGGTGACATAATAAAAATATTATAGCCTTGATATTGGATTATATGCCCTCGGTGCAAGGATTCGATCAGCACTCTGCTACGCATCATGCTGATCGAGAGCATATAATCCAATATCAAGGCAATAATATATATTATATTATACCAGTATATTGATGGCACAAATCGAGAGATCTGATTGGTCTAGACATTGAACTAGCGCGTCTAAAATGAGCGATAATGCACAGTTGGCACGCTTCCAAATTTTGATGTTTGATGTCTATGAACGTTGTAGTCTGTGCAGGGATGGGGGTGCAAATGAAACCAGAAAATGTTGCGTCTTTTCTTGTTTCCGACATTTTCAATATACTGGTATAATATAATAGCGATAAACCACCCCTGGGAATGGCATACAACTCGGTTTTGACCAGTGAACTCGATATATGCACTCGCTATTGCTCGTGCATATATTTCCTTCACTGGTCAAAACCTCTTGGTATACCATCCCCAGGGGGGGGGGGGGTTTATTGCTTAAAATATTGCATACATGTTTTGAATATAAACTAAACTAAACTAACATGAATAAATACTAAAGTCTAGATGATTTTGCTGTGTGCATTTGGACAAGTCACATGATAGGCTGGCTATTTATAGAACATCATGTCAAGCATCAGTTGATGCTAGCATGTGCTATCATAATAACTGTACTGTTTCAAAATTTTGTAGATCATCTGGGAAATTAGGATAGTAGATTCCATGCTGACCGATTCTGTTCAATGCTTAATAAATATATAACACCAAACCTCAAATACACAACACCTTATCAACAACGACAAAGATAACACTGAAGATGCAACTTGAATAGATACACTCAAAAATTCTGTTGCTTTCAGTTTCAGAAATGTACAGGCAGAGGATGTGCTCATGACAACATCCAGGTCTTGTGCAGTGCTAAGCATGTGAAACAATGTGCACAACTATGGGTACTACATGTATTAGCTCAGACTAAGCGTTCATTCATTTATTTCAGTTTAGCTTATATCCAAAATAATTGATACATTATTGCAAACGTGTCACAGATAGAAGACAGGCTCCTGTCTGAATTTTAGTAGACAAGTATCTTGTGTGCCTTTCCTTTCTATGTAAGTTTTGTAATTTAAGCAACAGGCTTGTGCATACCAAATCTGTACCCGTTTCACATCTAACAAAGAATCCAGTTATGAAGCCATATGTTTTACTGATACCAACTGATGGAGTGCATTGTGCACACATATCAATACTTCAGTATACAACATTACAGTACCACAACCTTCTATGGAGTAATCACTGACACTGGCAATAGAAAATAATAAAAGAAATGGACATATGTCTGGCATATTGTTTCATAAAAAATGTGTTTTTCATGTTATGATTTATGCGTGATTGGAATCTGATGGCTTTGTGAAATATGTTAGAAGTGATGCTCTTTCCTACAATAGAAATCAGTCGAAATCAAACGATTCTGGCTCAACAAAAATCTTACTAAACATTGCTTCTTTTCACTCACACGACGTCAAAATCAACCCTTTTCTTGTGTATCAAGTACATATTTGAAGGTGACTGATAAAATCTTTATATGTAGATAACATTGGACACATAAATTATTATTAATTATCTTTTGACTGAAGGATGGCCATATTTGTCTGAAAAAATATACTTTTAGTACACTAGTTGGATATGTCTTCGACGAAGAATTTTTTTTTCTCTGGAAAAGGTTGTCATAAAGGAAGACGTCCCTTGATAATGAGAAATTTAACCAATAGGAACAATAAATTTGAAAAGCGAGAGCTGAGATACATGTATCCCTTATCAACAGAACTCTCAATTTACCAGAATTCTGGATAAGTCTGGTTTTGCAATGAGCTGGAAGTTGAAATTAGCAATAGCTCAGAGAGATGAAAAAAAAAGTTGGCATACCTGTATTCACATTTGTTTTTATTTAATATATTTCAGTTTTGTAAAGGTGTAGAAAGTGTTCCTGCAGACCATCAGAAGATAATTGTAGATTGCTATAATGTACGAAAAGATGAGATCAGAAGAATGCTTTTAGAAAATACAGCAGCTATTTCACAAGCACATTTCACAGATTTTGACTGGAAACTAAAGGTAAGGATAGCATGGATGTCAAGCCAGTGTATGCAGTACCATTAGATGTTATTCCCCAATAGTTTTCTTCGTTCAGTCAAGGAAAATACGAGTGACCTAAGGGGCCTTTGTCACTACTCGTCTAGTGACTCGTAGTGACAACACCCTTAGGTCATGAGTATTTTCCAGCTGAATGAAGAAAAATATTGGAGAATAACATAATTATACCACCGCCAGTAATATCAAAGAAAAATTGAGGAAAGTAATAGCAATTTTGAATGTTTTGACTCATATTTCGAACACAGTAGAGCCAGTGATGTAGACGCGCGTTGTCATGATGAAGAATGACCAGAGTATATATTCCATATTTTTTGTTGAACTTGGCTTGTGCATGGTATAATCAATGATAAAGAGATGGTTGGTTCAAGTAGTCATAAAAATGCAATCATTTTCAATAGGTGTTAGATATTTTTAATCGGTTAAAATTAACAACTAAAAAAGGAATAACAATATATTACTAATACTAGTCATTCCGTTCCAAATCCAAACTACTCTGTTATGGAGTTAATTTTTGTGTATTGCAATTCAACCATGTAGTTTCCATATCAAGGTCAATGCCAAATGCCATTGCTTGTCAAGACCAAGTTCAAGATTAGCAGATTGTGACCATCAACATTTCTCAGAATGAACTTTAGAGGGTGGGACAAAACAGGTAATATGGCAATTTACATAATGTTGAGAAATCGGAAAGTACTGTAAAACCCAGATAAAAACTAACAATTGAGTTCAATAACTGGTAATAATCAATCATCAAGCATATCACCAATCATTACAATTCACACCGTTCAGTGGGTGAACTTTCCCTTTCGTGTACTTGTTGATATTGTCTCTTTTACTGAATTTGATTTCCCATCTCCTTTCCATAGCTTGCCATGGCTAGTGATAAATTAGCATCAGTACATGAACCACTAGTTACATTAGATTTAGATTTACAAGAAGAACAGGGTAAGAAGTCAGTTTCTGTGGAAATGAATGAAGAAGAATTGAAGAAAATGATAATGTCATTAGAAGCAGCAAACAAGGTTAGTGTACACAACATTTGATTGTTACAAGCTGTTAGCTGTGGGTGAAAAATGAGCGCAAACAATACAGTATATGATATATTTATTTATTTATTATAAGTATTTAGTCATTTTTGGATGAATATAAGCATGTTGTTAGAAGCAGCAAATGGGCTAGTGTATACAATATATGATTGTTACCAGTACTACATTTGTATATTTAGTCATTTTTGGATGAAAATGATAACACAGTTAGGAGGAGAAAACCAGTCTAGTGTATATAAAATATTTGATGTTTACTCAAAAGTCAAAGGCTATATTTCAATGTAATAATGTTAGTTTTTATGCGATGCATTGGTGTCACTAATCCAATGTATGCATCATTATATTACAATGTACTCTGTAAGCGACAGTAATGTGAAGCATCCACACTGATGAATATCTCGGTCTAAAATTTAGACAAACAACAATTAAAGTCACATGTATAAGAAAAAAGCACATGCATGACTTTAATAAAATGAGTGCAGCAAATTCATGAAACAGGTAGATAAGGGTGGTAATTTCCTCATGTTTTAGACTGTTGATGTATTTGTACATAACTTGATTTACTGATAAAAATCCGCCATTTAGGGTATTAATGTTGTGATGTCTCACTTATAACCTTTGCAAATCTTGGTCACCTAATATTTTGTATTTTTGATAGATATCTTTATTTTCCTCATCAAATCCTTATATTTGTCTCTTTCAGGCTGTGTTACAATTGAAGTCATAGCAACAAGAGAATATCGCCATAGCAACAGGAAGACTTTATTGAAGAAATGTTTTCCTTTTCTGTTTTATAACATAGAAGAATTATGGTAATAGACATTGAAATGAAATCAGTTTCTCTTGTTCTGTATTTTCCAATATAAAGATTTACTGTAAAGGCATACATACATATATATTTTCTTGTAAGTTCAGCCATGTGTTTTATTTGGATTTATTAAAGTGGCCATATGAATGAGGATTGTGTTTTTATTTTGGATTTTGGATTTATAAAAGAATTTTATCATGGTTTCTTACTAGTAAAATCAATGTGAAACAACACTGACGGAGTCTGTAAGTCAATAAATTGCAAAAGATTAATAAATGTGTAAAAAGTTTGTTATTGTACCTACAGTAACAAATTTCTTACACATTTTTTAGCATTTTGCAATGTGTTGAGTTACAAACAAAGTAGGAAGCCATAATAAAATTGTTTTATAAATTAAAAAATCCAAAATAAAAACACAATCCTCATTAGTGTTCCCTGTAAGGTTTTTGAGATTGAGCAACTTAAGGTGAAAGACAAAAATGGAAAGGGTGATATGGTGGCCGCACTTGCATATCCCCCTTTCAGCTGAAATCATACATTTATTTGCAATATGAAGCTAAACACTTTTTACCTGTTCTTGGATGCTGAATAGAAATAAATAAAAAACTTTATTACAACATTTCATTTAATCATTAATTATACTTTATTTGTATATATATTTTCTGTTTCATTCTTGATACTTGGATATAAGGTTGCGCAAACTATGAAATTTGACTGCAAGAGCAGACACAGACCTTGCACAAGTAGCGCACAAATAAGCCTTAGCGAGAACACTGATCCTTATCCATATTGCCACTTTAAAGGCATCAAGATTATCTGAATAAACTAGTAGTAAATAGCGACTACTTGGTACGTGTTACATTTACTGAATTTGTTGGTGTATGTATTTACCAGTACATGTGTGAACGTGAGTTGCGTGGATGCCTGTGTCTGTTTGTTTGTCCATGTGTTTGTCTACGGTATTGTGCTACCCGCAATTGAAAGCACCACTGAGTGCGTGCGCCACCACAGTTGACGACTTTTAACCTGCTATGGCATTGTTCCAAATTCATAGTTTTACAGACACTAGTAAAAAAAAGCGGCCAAAAATCATATGCTAAAAAGTAAACGAATCCCTGATACCAAATGTTGAGATACAGATATTCATTAAATGTAAAACTCATGTAACAGTTCGTACATTGCAAGTTTCTACAGACCGTCACTTGTGTCCAGTGATATGATCGGAATGTGATTAATTACAACGAGATTGACGGATGTGGCCAAAAATCCATTACAAGGATATAATATTATGAAGTACTAGGACCGCAAAATTCAGTTATTACCCAAGAATACTTAAATTTGGTGATAACTATTTATATTTATTTTTATTTTTGTATTGCATCCCTTTTGTATCAGGCGCTCACTAACCATGTTGTGAGCAGCACTAAACAGAAAATTAAAATACATACACTACAAAAAAAATTAGAGAAGATATCACTAGTCGCATACAGAAACAAAGAAAGAAAGAAAACGAATCAAAGAGAGACATGCCAGAAAAGGCATCAAACGAATATGATAATTATTGATTTTAACGTCTTTAGTCAATCTGACAGGTGTAATATCGATTGATTATATAATGTTACAAAGTTTAGTAAAAAGAATTATACTAGTAGATTGTTCCGACCTGGAGCGTACTACTACTGTACCAGTGAGTACCCCGCTGAACCTATCATTGACCCATCAATAGCATGATTTTAAGCCCAGGTTAAATTCACAATTTGCATTCACACAAAATCACATGTATGTCATTAACGATTAATTTATAAGCATTCATCATTTACGTTCAAAAATAACCATCATTCACCAATAACGCAATATCCACCAATATTGACCATTCACTTGTCAAGAATATACGTACTTCGCCGTCTTCAGGTAGGCTACACCTATGATTTACGTTGCCGTCAAGTTAATCGATTTCAAAACATTGTAAATAATGTTTGAAAGGAAGATATTGTGAGATCATATCGTAGTAAGCTGAATTCACCAGATTGTTCCTATATTTTCTGTATTTCTCGTTGTGGGATTGGTGATGATTTGCGATGAAATCCGAACATGAGGCAACCCGAAGATACCCGTAACCATCCAAGAAAAATTCCCAATGTCCAACTCGTTCGAATTGTGGATCGAACCCTATATTTCTGACAGATAATGTTTTGGCCATGAAAAAATTAAGCACAATGTTTGTCACGTGACACTGGGGATAATTCCGTAGTTTTCTGTGCACACCAGCTTTTCCATATACGCAAAACCCGTTATCACCATCCTCGATTTCCAGTGTTTTGTCGTATTTACTCATTTTAACATGTCTTCCATAGCCGATGGAAAGGACGCCACCTACAATATCGATATTTTCTTCGTTGTTTTCCAATTTTTCGAGACACTTACTAAGATTAGTTAAGGCTGTGAATTCGAAATCATCATCTACCCACAAAAAGTATTTGGTTCGTACTTGGCTTACTGCCAAGTTTCGTCCAGCGAACCACCCCTCTTTAAAAGGCATGATGTAATGCTTGATGTTGTCACCATGGATAGCAACTGGTTTCTCTGAATCATCAGCTATCACTATGGTTACACTCGGATAGTACTTTCTGATGCTTTTGATGAGGTTAAGCACAGAAGCTGGGCGTTCGAAAGTTTTAGTTACTATAGTTACCTTATTGGCGATATCGTCATCAGAACTGGTGTTATACAGATGAGGTAAAGCATTTTCTTTGATGAGAACATTTATTTGAAAAGTGAGATTCAGAAAAGTAACGTTAATGACGTCACGATTGAATACGTCATAGTAGATATTGCGGTAATGGATATTGTGTAATACTTCGTTGATAGCTTGAGTGACGATATCAACTCGTGATCGGTTCATCGATGATTTTAGCATACTGACATTAAATGCCATAGATATCATTAAATCACTGGTATGGTTGCCATCAACTCTGAGCTGTGCCAAACTAGATGACGTTGGCGAGATGAACATGACCGCTTTCCCGTCACCGCATCTGAAGTTCAACATTTTTTTTTTGTCTTGGAAACTAAATCCATGGATAACTGTTAGACATTCCACGGCCATAGGATCAATGTATAACGATTTGATGGGAACTGATTTTCCAGGTTGGAGGGTCAATCCACCCGCAAGGTAACCAAAAGGGGACATCGCAGGAGTGTAAATCAAGGGTTCCCTTTTGATGTCCTGTTGTCTTTCCCATTCTATGAACTCTTCATGTCTTCTCTGCAAAGAGGAATTTTCGCTTGTCTCGAACGTTCGATTTCGGTGATCCTTTTGGCAAGAACACGTTTTCGTGAGCGTCTCCCCTTCGTATTGCAACATGGTAGGCGCTACGTTTTTCTTCCACAGACGGCGACAAAAGTTATCAATACCACCACTTAACATTTCTCCACCGGTTCGGGGCGGGAAGGTAAATCCATGGTGAGTTTTCATCACCTCTGATTCGTTATCAAAACCACCACTTTTCCCCTCTCCATCGGTTCTGGGTGGGACGGTAAATCCTTCGTGATTTTTCATCACCTCTGATACGATAAAAGACCATGGTGATATGAAATACAGAATGCTCATCAACAAGAAAAGAAGTGGAAAGGCAAAATATAGACGACTTCCCCTCATGATGACTCTACCGGTTATACTGTATTCAAAAAGGAAACCATCGACAGAAAATGATTAATTGTGATTTTCCGTTGGAAAGTGTATATGACATGAAATATCATGACTAGACTATATATTCACATGCATTACCAGATAATTTGCTAATATATGCAATCACTAGAAGAGAAATGTGGTAAGAAAGTCGTATACATACGTGACTGTGTGTTACAGCTTCGACAAGTCTCCTGAACAACAATTCACTATATACGTGTCTGTTGCGAACCCTCTAGCTCTCTGAAATCTGCAATGGTAGTTACCAATGGTTTCACCTAAAATACACTATAATTCAAAATATATGATGTATTGATTTTTTAAAGGAATAATCGATTCCGGAAATAAAATGCATATGTGTACTCCCAAACTGATCAACATTATTTACTACTTGTGAGAAGTACAACAAGTAACAAATTCTTGAACTCTTATCACTACATCTCTACCTTCAGAAATTGATTTTGTTAAGGTGAACCTTGGCTAACTCAGGTCAGAGCGTGTCTGTAGTAGACGATTGATAATGAATTCTATACCATACTGCACGGCTACATTGAAAACAGATACGAGTGACCTAGGGGTCTTTGTCGAAATACGAGTAGTAACAACTCTTAGGTCACGAGTATTTTCCGACTGAATGAAAAAAAATATTGGAGAATAGCGTAATTATACCAGTGCTAGTAATATCAAAGAAAAATCGGTGAAAGTAATGGTAATTTTTAACATTTTGAATGACATTTTGAGCACAGCAGAACCAGTGACGTAGACACACGTTGTTGTGACATAGACGCGTGTTGTTGTGACGTAAAACGACTAGAGTATATATTCCATATTTGTTGTTATAAATGGCTTGTGCATGATATAATGTCTCTTTAACCGAATTGAAATTACCGTCTCCTTTCCATAGCTTGTCATGGCCAGTGATAAATTAGCATAAGTACATGAACCACTAGTTACATTAGATTTAGATTTACAAGAAGAACAGGGTAAGAAGTCAGTTTCTGTGGAAATGAATGAAGAAGAATTGAAGAAAATGATAACTTAATTAGAAACAGCAAACAGGGTTAGTTTATATACAATACATTTGTATGTGATTGTTAACAGCTGTCAGTCAATAGTAGATGAAAATGATGAGATGAGAAACTGAGTAAACAGATTAGTGTACACAACTGTTACATTTGATTGTTAAGCTGGCTCAGCTGTGGATGAAAACTGAATGTACACAAAGTTATTAGTATGTAGCATATACGAAAATTATAGCGTCGTTAGAAGCAGCAAACAGGTCAGTCTATATAACATTTGAGTGTTACAAGTAATAACATAATTAGCAGGTGAAAACCAGTGTAGTGTATGTAAAATATTTGATTGTTTACTCATCCTGTGTGTTATTTTAGATGTAATAATGTTAGCGTTTATGCAGCACATTCGCACGCATTGCTGTCACTAAACCAATGTATGACATCATTAGTACACAATGTACCCTGAAAACGACAGTAATGTGAAGCATCCACAAAAAATTTACAAACACCAATTAAAGTCACATGTAAAAGAAAAAAACCACACAAGACTTTAATAAAATGACTGCTGAAGCTTAAAGTGGCCATATGGATGAGAATTTGGTATTTATTTTGGATTTTTATTTGATAAAACAGCTTCACCATGTTTTTCTACATGAACAAATAATGTGAAATAACATATACCAAGTCCATGTTCACATCTCAATAAACGGCAAAACATTAAACAATGTGTAAAATGTTTGTTATTGTACGTACAATAACAAACTTTTTACACTTTTTGCATCTTTTTGCAATGTATTGAGTTATGAACATGGATTTGGTATATGTTATTTTGCATTATTTTTTCAAGTAGAAAAACATGGTGAAGCTTTTTTATCAAATAAAAATCCAAAATAAATACCAAATTCTCATCCATATGGCCACTTTAATGAAACAGGTAGATAAACTAAGTGTTTAGACTTTTGATGTATTTGTACACATAAACTTGATTTACTGATAAAAATCTGCCATTTAGGGTGAATGTTGTACTTCTTGCAAAAAATTGATTCATTGTATTTGAGATAGAGATAATTATTTTCCTTATCAAATCCTTATATTTGTCTCTGTCAGGCTGTGTTACAATTGAAGTCATAGAGAATATCTCCATAGCAACAGAAAAACTTTGTTTTGAAGAAATGTTTTCCTTTTCTCTTTTATAAAATAGAAGAATTATAGTAATAGACAAAATGAAATGAAAACAGTTTCTGTTCTGTATTTTCAAATATAAAGATTTACTATAATTTAAGCATACATACATGTATACTCTCTTTTAAGTTCAGTCATGTTTTTTATTTGGATTTAAAGTGGCCATATGGATGAGGGTTAGGTTTTATTTTGGATTTTTAATTTATAAAACAATTTTATCATGGCTCCCTACTTGAATGTGAAACATAATATTCCAAGTTCGTTTTTGTAACTCAATAAATTGAAAAAAACATAATAAATGTGTAAAATGTTTGTTATTGTACGTACAATAACAAACTTTTTACAGTTTTTTTTTTTTTAGCTTTTTGCAATGTATTGAGTTACAAACACAAACTTAGTCAATGTTGTTTCACATTGATTTTTCAAGTAGGAAGCCATGATAAAATTGTTTTATTAATTAAAAATTCCAAAATAAATACACAATCCTCATCAGTGTTCCCTTTGAGGTTTTAAGATTGAGCAACTTGAGGTGAAGGAAAAAAATGGGAAGGGTGACATGGAGGATAGTTTAGAAGGGGTGTATCCCCCTTTTGGCCGAAGGCAAGAAGCAAAATCATACGTTTATTTGCAATATGAAGCTAACACCTGTTCTTGGATGCTGAATAGAAATAAATAAAAACTTTATTACATTTCATTTAATCATTAATTAT
This sequence comes from Glandiceps talaboti, assembly GCF_964340395.1. Taxonomy (NCBI): domain Eukaryota; kingdom Metazoa; phylum Hemichordata; class Enteropneusta; family Spengelidae; genus Glandiceps; species Glandiceps talaboti. Next base: position 10,302,904 of record NC_135556.1, on the reverse strand, counting down.
ATTTTATTTGTATATATATTTTCTGTTTTATTCTTGATGGTTGGATATATAGTTGCGCAAACCATGAAATTTGACTGTGAGAGCAGACAGAGACCTTGCACATGTAGCGCACAAATAAGCCTTAGCGAGAACACTGATCCTTATCCATATTGCCACTTTAAAGGCATCAAGATTATCTGAATAAACTAGTAGTAAATAGCGACGTCTACTTGGTACATCCTGTATATTTACTAAATTTGTTGGTGTATTTATTTACCAGTACATGTGTGAATGTGAGTTGTGTGGATGCCTATGTGGCTGTATTTTTGTTCATGTGTTAATCTGTTTGTTAAGAAGACATCTCAATAAGTTGTAGATGGATTTAATTGAAACTCTATAATTCTCTTTTTTTCCAGTGGCCAAAATATTGGCCATTATTTTGATCAATTTTCCAATGCTTAAAATAATGGTCATTATTTTGGCCATTGCAAAAATAATGGGTCATTAATTTGGCCAAAGTTGATGCTTGATTTTCTTTGAAATGTGAAAAATCAGCTGACATTGTCATTAACCTGGAAGGTGATAGCAATAATTAGAACAACGACAATGACAAAATTCTGGAATAAAAGAACGTTTTATTTTTTATTGCCCAATAAAACAAAAACATCGAACAACCATATCGCCTAAAGTTATAGAGATTTGATAATTAATCCATTTAGGTGTTGGACTGTTCCCCCACTAGAGGGCAGCCTATCAACGCAGTAGCCCACAATCTTTATAGTATAAATGCCGCACACTACACTTATTTTGTGTAAACACATTGCCAATGGACAAAATTATAATTGACCTATTATGATTTTGTAAAAAAAAACACAACAAAAATAAAATAAAATAAAAAGGAACATTTTTATACCTTGTCACTAATGGTGACAGAGTAGAATGTAATAAAACATCACGAAACCATGAAAGCTATAGAAACATACACACGATTGGATGATATAATTTGCCTTTGTGTTCTAAAAAGTTGAGAAACCCTTAATAAAACTATACATACAATACCAGAAGACAATTATAATGTCACAGAAGGTATATGTATTACATATACATTAACATTATACCAGAATAGCTTAATAATGTTTTTAGTTTGAATCATTTTTCCTAAATCTTCCAAGTAAAATATCTCATAAACTCACTATATATTTCCAGAATCATGCAACTGTGAAGGAAATGATATCCCAGAGTACGTTGAAACTGTAGTTTAGTATCAGTCTTAAGTTAAGGTCTATGATATTGTGCTACCCTCAATTCAAAGCACCACTGAGAGCGCCACCACAGTTGACGACTTTTAGCCTGCTATGGAATTGTTCCAATTTCATACTTTTACAGATACTAGTAAAAAGCGGCCAAAAATCATATGCTAAAATGTAAACGAATCCCTGATACCAAATGTTGAGATACAGATATTCATTAAATGTAAAACTCATGTAACTGTTTGTACATTGCGAGTTTCTACAGACCGTCACTTGTGTCCAGTGATTTAATCGAAATGCATGTGCACGAGATTGACGGATGTGGCAAAACAATACATTACAAGGTTATAATGATATGAGGTACTAGGACCGCAAAATTCAGTTTTTACCCCTGAATACTTAAATTTCCTGATAACTATTTATATTTATTTATTTGTTTATTTATTTATTGCATCCAATTTGTATCAGGGACTCACTAAGCATGTTATGAGCAGCTGCACTAAACAGAAACTTAAAATACATACACTACGGAGAAATTAGAGAAGATATGACTAGTCAAATACAGAAACAAACAAAAGAAACAAAACAAACCAAAGATAGACATGCCAGAAAACTCATAAAACGGATATGATAATTATTGATTTTTAACGTCTTTTAATAGTCAGTCAGTCAGTCTGACTGGTGTAATATCGATTGATTATACAATGTTGCAAAGTGTAGTGAAAAGAATAGATTGTTCCGACCTGGAGCGTACTACTGTACAGGTGAGTGCCCCGATGAACCTATCATTGCCCCATCAATAGCATGATTTTAAGTCCAGGTTAAATTCACAATTTTCATTCACACAAAATCACATGTATGTCATTAACGATTAATTTATAAGCATTCATCATTTACATTCGAAAATAACCATCATTCACCAATAACGCAATATATCCACCAATATTGACCATTCACTTGTCAAGAATATACGTACTTCGCCGTCTTCAGGTAGGCTACACCTATGATTTACGTTGCCGTCAAGTTAATCGAATTCAAAACATTGTAAATAATGTTTGAAAGGAAGATATTGCGCGATCATACCGTAGTAAGCTAAATTCACCATACCATTCCTGTATTTTCCGTATTTCTTGTTGTGTGATCGGTGATGATTTGCGATGAAATCCGAACATGAGGCGACCCGAAGATACCCGTAACCATCCAAGAAAAATTCCCAATGTCCAACTCGTTCGAATTGTGGATCGAACCCTATATTTCTGACAGATAATGTTTTGGCCATGAAAAAATTAATCACAATGTTTGTCACGTGACACTGGGGATAATTCTGTAGTTTTCTGTGCACACCAGCTTTTCCGTATACGCAAAACCCGTTATCACCATCCTCGATTACCAGTGTTTTGTCGAATGTACTCATTTTAACATGTCTTCCTTCGCCACTGGCAAGGACGCCACCTACAATATCGATATTTTCTTCGTTGTTTTCCAATTTTTCGAGACACTTACTAAGATTAGTTAAGGCTGTGAATTCGGTATCATCATCTACCCACAAAAAATATTTGGTTCGTACTTGGCTTACTGCCAAGTTTCGTCCAGCGAACCACCCCTCTTTAAAAGGCATGATGTAATGCTTGATGTTGTCACCATGGATAGCAACTGGTTTCTCTGAATCATCAGCTATCACTATGGTTACACTCGGATAGTACTTTCTGATGCTTTTGATGAGGTTAAGCACAGCATTTGGGCGTTCGAACGTTTTAGTTACTATAGTTACCTTATTGGCGATATCGTCATCAGAACTGGTGTTATACAGACGAGGTAAAGCGTTTTCTTTGATGAGAACGTTAATTTCAAAAGTGAGATTCAGAAAAGTAACGTTGATGACGTCACGATTGAATACGTCATAGTAGATATTGCGGTAATGGATATTGTGTAATACTTCGTTGATAGCTTGAGTGACGATATCAGATCGCGATCGGTCCATCGATGATTTTAGCGTACCGACATTGAATGCCATTGATATCCTTAAATCACTGGTATGGTTGCCATCAATTCTGAGCCGTGCCAAACTAGATGACGTTGGCGAGATGAACATTACCGCTTTCCCGTCACCGCATCTGAAGTTGAACTCTGTTTTTTTGTCTTGGAAACTAAATCCATGGATAACTGTTAGACATTCCACGGCCATGGGATCAATGTATAACGATTTGATGGGAACTGATTTTCCAGGTTGGACGGTCAATCCGCCGGCAAGATAACCGAAAGGGGACATCGTAGGAGTGTAAATCAAGGGTTCACTTTTGATGTCCTGTTGTCTTTCCCATTCTATAAACTCTTTATGTCTTCTCTGCAAAGAGGAATTTTCGTATTCCCCGAACTTTTGCGGACTCTTTTGGCAAGAACACGTTTTCGTGAGAGTGTCTCCTTCGTATTGGATTATGGTAGGCGCTACGTTTTTCTTCCACAGACGGCGACAAAAGTGATCAAAACCAACACTTTTCGTTTCTCCACCGGTTCGTGGCGACGGTGGGACGGTAAATCCATGATGACATTTCTTTACCTCTGGTACGATAAAAGTCCATGGTGGTAGGAAATATAGGATGATCATCACCAAGAAAAGAAGTGGAAAGGTAACATATAGAAGACGTCGCCCCATGGTAACTGTGCGAGTTGTACTGTATTGAAAAACGAAACCATCGACATAAAATTATTAGTGGTCATTTTCCGTCAGAAAATGTATATGACGGAACATATCATGGCTAGACTAAATATGTACATGCTTTACCAGATAATTTGCTATTATATACAATGGCTAGAAGAGAAATGTGGTAAGAAAGTCGTATACATACGTGACTGTGTAGCTACAGCTTTGACAAGTCTTCTGAACAACAATTCACTATATACGTGTCTGTTGCGAACCCTCTAGGTCTCTGATACCCATAATTATATATGGTAGTTATCAATGGTTTCACCTAAATACACTACCGTAACAGTTAAAATATATGATGTATTGTTTTTTTTAAAGGAAAGTTAAAATAAAATCCATACATCTACAACTCCCAAACTGGTCAAATAAACATTATTTATTGCTTGTGTAACAAATAGAGAGGGAGACCTCTAATGTTAACTAACCCTCCTCCAATGCTTCTCTCTCTGTCTCTGTCTCTGTCTCTGTCTCTGTCTCTGTCTCTGTCTCTCTGTCTCTCTGTCTCTCTGTCTCTCTCTCTGTCTCTCTCTCTGTCTCTCTCTCTGTCTCTCTCTCTCTCTCTCTCTCTCTCTCTCTCTCTCTCTCTCTCTCTCTCTCTCTCTCTCTCTACTCCGTACACAGGATCGGCTTTAGGGAATTAGCTCTGGATCATTTAGAAGTGGCCCAGTCAGGGGGCAGATTGACGCTCCTTGCCCCAGACCGTCTCTTCCAAATAAAGAATCCAAACTTTATTATTCCATTACATTCTTATAAACATAAAATATACAATAATCAAATGATTGGATGATAAAATAATCAGCACCATAAATGAATAAAACGGAAGTGTTGCCGTCGCCTTAATTCAAATACAAGAATTAGCTTTTTCACTTTTTTTTCTCCACGATCAGTTTCTAATAATTGTCATTGTTGTTTTTCTTGTAATGACAAATGCGCACGTTGTTTTAGCATCGATGAGACATCAATGGTTTTAGAAAACGCGCACAAACAACCAAATGATTGACCTACTGCTTTGACCCCATCAATCGTCCTCTAGCTTTGGTGACACTGCTGACCTATTGAGGTATATGTTTCCAAAACGACATAGAATCAATCTGTATAGCAAATCTGTTTACCATAGTAACAAAGGAAAAACCCAAACAAAGTAGTTCATTTAATGGCGATTATTGCAAATGGACATCACGTCGTGGTAAAAGCACACCACATCAGATCAAATTGGACATCACGTTGTAGTAAAAGCACATCACATCACATCATATCAAATGGACATCACGTTGTGGTGAAAGCACATCATGTCATTGCATATGCACATCACGTTGTGGTGAAAGCACACCACGTCATATTAAATGGACAACACGACATGAGACATCATAAGACAGTCATGGCGTTCCATAATCGTGTAATCAGCCTTTTTTATGGCCTCGATGTAGTTTAGAAGTTCCGAATAAATGTTTTCAATGGGTTTTCCCTTGTTGGTGTTCTAGTCTGGTAACTCCTTAGCAGGCCACCATGCTACCTCAACCCTTTGACCTTTTCCGATAGAAAGTGGTCGCCTCAATTGCAAAAAACGTAAAGACCCGAAGTATCATTTTGCACAACGTTCGACAGTTTTCGGAGAGAGTTTAAAACAAAAGGCATACTTGAGCATGACAGTAGGGAGAGGGATTAAGAGCCCCATTCACACGTTAGTGGTCTGAGGTTCACCCTAAATCTCCAATGATTACGTACAATCAACAATCGAAATATAACACTTCACTTCACTTCACTTCCAAACACTGGTTTGTTTCGCGTGTGAATGTACGTTGACAAGAGCGCCCGTTTCAGTCTGCGCCGAAAGTTGCGTCGTTGACCGGCGTAATTCGAATTTGACACCTAACTTAAAGTATAATGGCTCGACTATATATTTACATGCATTACCAGATAACTTGGTATTATATACAATCACTAGAAGAGAAATGTGGTAAGAAAGTCATATACGTACGTGACTGTGTAGTTACAGCTTCAACAAGTTTCCAACCACCATCAGTATGTGTCTGTTGCGAACCCTCTAACTCTCTGTAAAATGCAAATTCAAAATATATAATGTATTGAATTTTTAAAAGAAATTTGAAATAAAATCATGCATGTCCTCCCAAACTGATCATTGACAAATACATATTGCTCATTGTTTGTGAGAAATTATGTCAAGGTGAGACTGGGCGAGCTAATGTCAGAGCTTGTATGTAGTTGACAATAGATAACTAACTTAGGGGGTGGGGGAGGTGTCAAATTACAAAGGTCTATAGATTTTTCTTATACTTTGCATACCTAAGCAGTGATATCTGAATATATAAAAAATACAAAGAAAATACTATGTCGCCACCTTTGTTTTCAAGATAATGACCGTTTCTTGTATCTACACATATTGTTTTGGGTCAAAATAAGTAGATTTACAACAATTAACTACATCATGATATTTGACAGTTAAAGATTGTCCCTGGAGCACTTAATGAACTCACATATTTTAGTGCAATGTGTATTATGTCCAGACATCCATGATAGATTATTTTTTTTCTGTTGTATGTGTACAATGTATTATTCCAGCTATCTATCAATGACAAAATAATAGTGGGTCACCACCAGTGAGAGAGAGAGAGTTGCCGTTTCTTTACATCATAGTGTAGGCCATGTTGCACCATCCCTATTACCAAAAATAACATTTCACATGGATCTATTGAAATGGTATGATATTACTAAGGGAGCCTTCAGTATTTACAAGGGGTGAAATCGAGAGTGGGTCAAATTTTACAAACCTGTTCTTGGGGGAGGTTCATATCATTACAATGTTTTGGGGAGGGCCACATTTTACAATCCGTAGTTTTGTGACCAAATTGAAAATTCAAATATTGTCAATTTGTTTTGTGTGTTTTGAGACGAAAAAGTGTATGAAAGCCCGTTAGGGATATTTACAGAATAAAAACATAAAAAATTCTCGAGATAATGAGATAATTTCGCGAGATACATTCTGCTACGGTACATAACTTACATGTATGTGTGTTCATTGACGGCTGTGTGTAGACAAAAAAGAAGAAGACGTTATGTACATAAAGCAGAATGTAAAGCCAACGACTACTATTACACCCTACTATTACACCCAACGATCCTTCTGGTGAAACGGTCCATAGTGTAAATCCATAATGTAATATCAGACTCGTCTTCTTTCATTTTTATGTATGGTAGCTCTCCAAGGTGATTGAGTACTCTACTTGGCGAAAGAAAAATGAAAATCTATAATATATATATATATATATATATATATATATATATATATATATATATATATATATATATATATATATATATATATATATATATATACACACGTATATAAGATAGTTTTTCGAGATAACGAGATATTATGTCGAGATAACGAGATAGTTTCTCGAGATAATGAGATAATTTATCTTTATCTCGAGAATTTTTTTTATTTTTTCTATTCTGTAAATGTCCCTAATGGGCTTTCATAAAAGTGATATGCACTCAACATTTATTTTTACGAGTACTTTACATGCAAAAATACAAAAATTAAAAATACATATATTGTAAGAAAATGGTTTAATAAAAGGATGCATGTTGTTGAGTGTACCATCTCACCTTATCACTCACACTGTCCGTGAATGTTGTTGTTAAAATATGATGGTGATGGTAGCAGTGATGATGATGATGATGTTGTTGATGATGATGATGATGATGATGATGATGATGATGATGGTGATGATGATGATGATGATGATGATGATGATGATGATGATGATGATGATGATGATGATGATTTAGTTTTGAATGTTATAGAGAACACGGACAGTGATACATGTACTGACTCAAGTAGTACCAGTGAGTCAGATTAGAGTGACCCTGATAATGGCAATACTGAAGGTGAAGGTGAAGGTGATGATGATGACAATGATATCAGGGAACTTTTGCAAGTTTTCCAGATCAGGCAGAGTATGCACAATATGGAAAGCATGTTTTAGATACTCACTAGATTGTGTATGATTATAAGAGAAAGGCAACTAGTCAGCGTTTTACTGTTTTCATTTTATATGTACAAATATTGCTTTCTAATACAGAGTCAAAATAATTTAATTTGTATGTATACACATAATGGGAAAATTATTTAACATTCAGTATATGCAATTGTCATGGGTCATGTTTTAGAAAATGGGACAAAGGGGAGGGCCACTTTTTACAAATGGAGAATGGGGGGGGGGGGAGGGTCATGTTTTACTTAACAGACCAAGTGTGATTTCCTCCGGCCCTCCCACTTGTAAATATTGAAGGCTCCCTAACTCTCATTTCCCAGTGGCCAAAATATTGGCCATTGGTTTGATCAATTTTCCAATGCTTAACATAATGGTCATTATTTTGGCAATAAAGTAATGGGTCATTCTTTTGGCCAAAGTTGATGCTTGCTTTGCTTTTAAATGTGAAAAAACACGTTTTCCGAAATTAATCTTGAAGATAATTGCAATAATTAGAACAACGACAATCACAAAATTCTGGAATAAAAGAACGTTTTATTGTTTATTGCCCAATGAAACAAAAATATCGAATAACCATATCGCCTAAAGTTATAGAGATTTGATAATTAATCCATTTAGGTGTTGGACTGTTCCCCCACTAGAGGGCAGCCTATCAACACAGTTGCCCACAATCTTTATAGTATAAATGCCGCACACTACACTTATTTAGTGTAAACACATTGCCAATGGGAAAAATTATAATTGAGCTATTGTGAGTTTGTAAATAAAATAAACAACAACAAAAAGAAAACAAACTAAAAAAGAACACTTTTTATACCTTGTCACCTATGGTTACAGAGTAGAATGTAATTAAATGATAATCTTGAGTTTATGTTCTAAAAAGTTGAGAAACCCTTAATAAAACTATACATACAATGCCAGAAGTAATTGTAATGTCACCGAAGGTACATGCATTAACATTAACATTATACCAGAATAATTAAATAAATGTTTTTAGTTTAAATAATTTTTCAAAACTCTTCCAAGTAAAACATCATATAAACTCAGTTTTTGAACCACTATATATTTCGAGAATTGTGCAAATGTGAAGGAAATGATATCCCAGTTTACGTTGAAAGTGTAGTTTCGTATCTGTCTTAAATTAAGGTATACGGTATTGTGCTACCCGCAATTGAAAGCAACACCGAGTGCGCCACCACAGTTGACGAATTTTAACCTGCTATGGAATTGTTCCAATTTCATAGTTTTACAGACACTAGTAAAAAAAGTGGCCAAAAATCATATGCCAAAAATTTAAAGAATTCCTGATACCAAATGTTGAGATACAGATATTCATTAAATGTAAAACTCATGTAACAGTTCGTACATTGCAAGTTTCTACAGACCGTCACTTGTGTCCAGTGATATGATCGGAATGTGGTCAATTATAACGAGATTTGCGGATGTGGCCAAAAATACATTACAAGGATATAATAATATGAGGTACTAGGACCGCAAAATTCAGTTTTTACCCATGAATACTTAAATTTCCTTTTAATTTTGTTTATCTATTTTTTGCATCCCTTTTGTATCAGGGGCTCCCTAAGCACGTTATGAGCAGCACTAACAGAAAATCAAAATACATACACTACGAACATATTAGAAAAGATATAACTAGTCACATATAGAAACAAAATAATAGAAAACAAAACAAACCAAAGATAGACATGCCAGAAAAGGTATAAAACGGATATGATAATTATTGATTTTTAACGTCTTTAGTCAGTCTGACAGGTGTAATATCGATTGATTATACAATGATGCAAAGTGTAGTGAAACGAATAGATTGTTGCGACCTGGAGCGTACTACTGTACTGGTGAGTTAAATGATGCCGTTGACGATTAATTTATAAGCATTCACCATTCACGTTCAAAAATAACAACCATTCACCAATAACGCAATATTCACCAATATTGACAATTGACGCATTAAAAAAAGATATGCGTTCATCATTGCATTACATGTGAAGAATATATTCAACCGTCCGCAGGTAGGCTACACCTATGATTTACGTTGCCGTCAAGTTAACCCATTTGAATACATTGTAAATAATGTTTGAAAAGAGTATATTGTTCTTTCTTGTATTTGTAAGTGGGATCCACCATTTTATTCCTGTATATATTGTACTTCTCAGGCAAAGAGCGGCAATGCTTTGCGATGAAATCCGAACACGAGGCGACCCGAAGATACCCTAAACCAGCTAAGAAAAACTCCCAGTGTCCAACTCGTTCGAATTGTGGATCAAATCCTATATTTCTGACAGATAACGTTTTGGCCATGAAGAAATTAAGCACCATGTTTGTCACGCGACACTGGGGATAATTCCGTAGTTTTCTGTACACACCAGATTTTCGGTATACGCAATGCCCCATATCACCACCCTCGAATCTCATTCTTTCCTGGTAGTTCTTCAATTCAACATCTCTTCCTTCGCCACTGGCAAGGACGCCACCTACAATATCGATATTTTCTTCATTGTTTTCCAATTTTTCGAGACACTTACTAAGATTAGTTAAGGCTGTGAATTCGAAATCATCATCTACCGACAAAAAATATTTGGTTCGCACTTGGCTTAAAGCCAAGTTCCGTCCAGCGAACCACCCCTCTGCAAAAGGCATGGTGTAATGCTTGATGTTGTCACCATGGATAGCAACTGGTTGCTCTGAATCATCAGCTATCACTATGGTTACACTCGGATAGTACTTTCTGATGCTTTTGATGAGGTTAAGCACAGAATCTGGGCGTTCAAAAGTTTTAGTTACTATAGTTACCTTATTGGCGATATCGTCACCGGAACCGGTGTCATACAGATGAGGTAAAGCGTTTTCTTTGATGAGAACGTTTATTTGAAAAGTGAGATTCAGAAAAGTAACGTTGATGACGTCACGATTGAATACGTCATAGTAGATATTGCGGTAATGGATATTGTGTAATACTTCGTTGATAGCTTGAGTGACGATATCAGATCGCGATCGGTTCATCGATGATTTTAGCGTACCGACATTGAATGCCATAGATATCCTTAAATCACTGGTTTGGTTGCCATCAACTCTGACCTGTGCCAAACTAGATGACGTTGGCGAGATGAACATGACTGCTTTCCCGTCACCGCATCTGAAGTTCAACACTGTTTTTTTGTCCTGGAAACTAAATCCATGGATAACTGTTAGACATTCCACGGCCATAGGATCAATGTATAACGATTTGATGGGAACTGATTTTCCAGGTTGGACGGTTAATCCGATGGCAAGGTAACCAAAAGCGGACATCGCAGGAGTGTAGATCAAGGGTTCCCTTTTGATGTCCTGTTCTCTTTCCCATTCTATGAACTCTTTATGTCTTCTCTGCAAAGAGGAATTTTCGCTTGTCTCGAACGTTCGATTTTGGTGACCCTTTTGGCAAGAACACTTTTTCGTGAGAGTGTCCCCTTCATATTCCAAAATGGTAGGCGCTACGTTTTTCTTCCACAGACGGCGACAAAAGTTATCAATACCACCACTTTTCCCCTCTCCATCGGTTCTGGGCGGGACGATAAACCCATCGTGATTTTTCATCACCTCTGATACGATAGAAGACCATGGTGATATGAAATACAGAATGCTCATCAACAAGAAAAGAAGTGGAAAGGCAATATATAGAGGACTTCCCCTCATGATGACTCTGCCGGTTATACTGTATTTAAAAAGGAAAACATCGACAGAAAATGATTAGTGGTGATTTTCCGTTGGAAAGTGTATATGACATGAAATATCATGGCTAGACTATATATTCACATGCATTACCAGATAATCTGCTATTCTACAATCACTAGAAGAGAAATGTGGTAAGAAAGTCGTATACATACGTGACTGTGTGTTACAGCTTCGACAAGTCTCCTATACGTGTCTGTTGCGAACCCTCTAGGTCTCTGAAATCTGCAATGGTAGTTACCAATGTTTCACCTAAAATACACTTCAATTCAAAATATATGATGTATAGATTTTTTAAAGGAAGATCGAAATAAAATGCATATGTGTACTCCCAAACTGATCAACATTATTTACTACTTGTGAGAAGTACAACAAGTATCAAATTCTTGAACTCCTTTCACTACATCTCTACCTTCAGAAATCGATTGTGTTAATTTGAGACTTGGCTAACTCAGGTCAGAGCGTGTCTGTAGTAGACGATTGATAACTAACTTAAGGGGTTCTGATATTTCTAGTCGGACTGTTAACATAAATTCTATACCACTGATACTGCGCGGCTATAATGACTCTTACCGAATTGAAATTCCTGTCTCCTGTACACAGCTTGCCATGGCTAATGATAAATTAGCTTCCGTACATAGTTATAGTATTTTATTTGCCACAAACTCAAAATCATATCAATATAACAAAAGAGAAAAAGTAAAAAAGACAGTGGAATAAATATTACACATAAACTGATGGATGAATACAGAGTTTATGGCTGGACCACAAAAATAGTTTGAAACAAACTAGTCAAGTTTGTGGCCCATACTACAATTGATTAAACAAAATAATCAAAGCAAAAACAAAAACAAATTTGAAATTAAAACAAAAACAAACAAAAAACAAACAAAACGCGTTCATCAAAAAATATATAACTGGCATTAAATGCAATGTAAGGTAGAAAAAGCTGAATTAATTTTGTAACAAATACTGTTTTAACTGAGATTTAAAAGTAGTCCTGGATTGTATTTTTTCAATTCTTCAGGTAAGGAGTTCCAATGTTTTGCAGCTGCATACTGAAAATTGTGTTGCGTCAAATATAAGATTTACTTTTGGAATGTAAAAGTTATCTCTCGCTGTATTCCGAGTGTGATACGTATTTGGTGGTGTGTTAAAGTAGTCGTTAACTGTTTGCGGGAAGTGACCGGCCCTCAAATCAAAAATAAATAAAGAAGTATTAAATTTGCATTGCTGGTGGACATTTAGAATTCCTAGTTGCTGAAAAAGAGGGGAGGAGGGAGCATCAATATTTGAAAAAGTGATAAAGCGAATAACTTTCTTTTGAAGGTTTAAGATAGGCTTGAGAAATGTATTGTATGTATTGCCCCATATCTCTATACAATATGAGATATGGGGCAAGATCATAGAGTTATACAACAGAAGAAGAGTAGATTTAGGTACGTAATAGCGAATTTTGGAAATTATGCCAATAGTTGGAGAAATTGCTTTCCTAACTTTTTCAATGTGTGATGTCCAAAGCATATTTTGATCTAAACACACGCCAAGATAATTGGTTGACGTTACTTGTGAAATTTGTGAGCCATTGATGCCCAGACTTCCCTCCATTTTCACCAATCTTTGCGAAGTCTTAATAATCATGAAATTAGTTTTTTCTACATTGATAGTGAGCCTATTGGCGTCGCACCAGTCACATACTTTCCTGAAGTCGAAATGGAGTTGATCAAGCTGAATTATATTTGAGGGATTGTTGATAAATTGAAACAAGTTTGTGTCGTCGGCAAATAATCGAAATTCAAATGCATCAGTAGCGTTCACAATATCATTGATGTAAATCAGAAAGAGAAGGGGGCCTAAAATTGAGCCTTGTGGTACTCCACATTGTATTTCGCTATATGGCGAGGTAACATTATTTATACAGACACACTGCTTACGCTGGGAGAGATAACTTTTAAACCAAAGTAAAGGCAAGCCTCTGACACCATAGTGACTCAGTTTCTGAAGAAGAATACTATGGTCTATTGTGTCAAAGGCTTTCCGCAAATCAATGAAAATACCACATGTCAGATAACCATTGTCCAGCTTATTAGCAATACCAGTGATCAGGTCAACCAGGGCAAGCTTAGTACTGTGTTTTTTCCTGAAACCAAACTGAGTTTTGATGAGGATGTTGTATTTTTCAAGATATTTAACAAGTTGATGATTGACAATAGATTCAAACACTTTACTGATTACGGGCAAAATTGAAATGGGGCGATAATTGCCAACATCGCATGGCGAACCTTTTTTATAAATAGGTATTACCTTGGCAATCTTAAGAAGACTTGGAAAAATACCATTGTTGAGAGAACAGTTAATTATATGTGTGAGAGGGCATGCAATAATGTGAGCAGCGTGTATAACTAAGAGGGGATTAATTGTGTCCTGACCGGTAGCTTTGCGGGGATCAAGCTTGAATATTTCTCCCAGGACGTCTTCTTCAGACACGGGGTGAAAGAAAAAGGAGTTGAAGTAGTTCCCATCCAGGTATTGTCTAAAGTCTTTGTTGCTTGTAATCTTTTGAGCAAGATTGGGCCCAATACTAGTGAAATAATTATTGAATTCTTGAGCAATATCTCTTGTATCTGTTAAGCATGTGTTTCCAGGGTTGTTTGTAGTTAATTTATCGGGAGTACATTTGGTATGTGTTTTGTTCAACATCTCTTTAATAATAAGCCAAGTTTTGTTGGTGTTGCCAGAGGCATTTGAAATTTTATTGGTGTAGTAGTTTTTCTTAGCCAACCTAAGGAGCTTCGTCAATGTATTCCTGTACCTAGTATACTTATTTTTAATTTGGTTATTCCTTGGGTGATTTTTCATTTTCGAGAAAAGTTTATGTTTTGTATGTATGGATGCAAATAAGCCCTTTGTGATCCAGGGTCTTTTAATTGACTTTTGTGTTCTTGTAAATGTTTTTATTCGAAGATGTCTTCTGATAACAGTATGAAATAAATCATGAACCACTAGTTACATTAGATTGAGATTTACAAGAAGAACAGGGTAAGAAGTCAGTTTCTGTGGAAATGAATGAAGAAGAATTGAAGAAAATGATAACTTAATTAGAAACAGCAAACAGGGTTAGTTTATATACAATACATTTGTATGTGATTGTTAACAGCTGTCAGTCAACAGTAGATGAAAATGATAAGATGAGAAACTGAGTAAACAGATTAGTGTACACAACTGTTACATTTGATTGTTAAGCTGGCTCAGCTGTGGATGAAAACTGAATGTACACAAAGTTATTAGTATGTAGCATATACGAAAATTATAGCGTCGTTAGAAGCAGCAAACAGGTCAGTCTATATAACATTTGAGTGTTACAAGTAATAACATAATTAGGAGGTGAAAACCAGTGTAGTGTATGTAAAATATTTGATTGTTTACTCATCGGACGGTTATTTTAGATATAATAATGTTAGCGTTTATGCAGCACATTCGCACGCATTGCTGTCACTAAACCAATGTATGACATCATTAGTACACAATGTACCCTGAAAACGACAGTAATGTGAAGCATCCACAAAAAATTTACAAACACCAATTAAAGTCACATGTAAAAGAAAAAAAAAACACACACAAGACTTTAATAAAATGACTGCTGAAGCTTAATGAAACAGGTAGATAAACTCAGTCTTTTAGACTTTTGTTGTATTTGTACATATAAACTTGATTTACTGATAAAAATCTGCCATTTAGGGTGAATGTTGTACTTCTTGCAAAAAATTGATTCATTGTATTTGAGATAGAGATAATTATTTTCCTAATCAAATCCTTATATTTGTCTCTTTCAGGCTGTGTTACAATTGAAGTCATAGAGAATATCTCCATAGCAACAGAAAGACTTTATTTTGAAGAAATGTTTTCCTTTTCTCTTTTATAAAATAGAAGAATTATAGTAATAGACAATGAAATGAAAACAGTTTCTGTTCTGTATTTTCAAATATAAAGATTTACTATAATTTAAGCATACATACATGTATACTCTCTTTTAAGTTCAGTCATGTTTTATTTGGATTTAAAGTGGCCATATGGATGAGGGTTGGGTTTTATTTTGGATTTTTAATTTATAAAACAATTTTATCATGGCGTCCTACTTGAATGTGAAACATAATATTCCAAGTTCGTTTTTGTAACTCAATAAATTGAAAAAAACATAATAAATGTGTAAAATGTTTGTTATTGTACGTACAATAACAAACTTTTTACAGTTTTTTTTTTTAGCTTTTTGCAATGTATTGAGTTACAAACACAGACTTACTCAATGTTGTTTCACATTATTTTTTCAAGTAGGAAGCCATGATAAAATTGTTTTATTAATTAAAAAATCCAAAATAAATACACAATCCTCATCAGTGTTCCCTTTGAGGTTTTAAGATTGAGCAACTTGAGGTGAAGGAAAAAAATGGGAAGGGTGACATGGAGGATAGTTTAGAAGGGGTGTATCCCCCTTTTGGCCGAAGGCAAGAAGCAAAATCATACGTTTATTTGCAATATGAAGCTAACACCTGTTCTTGGATGCTGAATAGAAAGAAATAAAAACTTTATTACATTTCATTTAATCATTAATTATATTTTATTTGTATATATATTTTCTGTTTTATTCTTGATGGTTGGATATATAGTTGCGCAAACCATGAAATTTGACTGTGAGAGCAGACAGAGACCTTGCACATGTAGCGCACAAATAAGCCTTAGCGAGAACACTGATCCTTATCCATATTGCCACTTTAAAGGCATCAAGATTATCTGAATAAACTAGTAGTAAATAGCGACGTCTACTTGGTACATCCTGTATATTTACTAAATTTGTTGGTGTATTTATTTACCAGTACATGTGTGAATGTGAGTTGTGTGGATGCCTATGTGGCTGTATTTTTGTTCATGTGTTAATCTGTTTGTTAAGAAGACATCTCAATAAGTTGTAGATGGATTTAATTGAAACTCTATAATTCTCTTTTTTTCCAGTGGCCAAAATATTGGCCATTATTTTGATCAATTTTCCAATGCTTAAAATAATGGTCATTATTTTGGCCATTGCAAAAATAATGGGTCATTAATTTGGCCAAAGTTGATGCTTGATTTTCTTTGAAATGTGAAAAATCAGCTGACATTGTCATTAACCTGGAAGGTGATAGCAATAATTAGAACAACGACAATGACAAAATTCTGGAATAAAAGAACGTTTTATTTTTTATTGCCCAATAAAACAAAAACATCGAACAACCATATCGCCTAAAGTTATAGAGATTTGATAATTAATCCATTTAGGTGTTGGACTGTTCCCCCACTAGAGGGCAGCCTATCAACGCAGTAGCCCACAATCTTTATAGTATAAATGCCGCACACTACACTTATTTTGTGTAAACACATTGCCAATGGACAAAATTATAATTGACCTATTATGATTTTGTAAAAAAAAAACACAACAAAAATAAAATAAAATAAAAAGGAACATTTTTTATACCTTGTCACTAATGGTGACAGAGTAGAATGTAATAAAACATCACGAAACCATGAAAGCTATAGAAACATACACACGATTGGATGATATAATTTGCCTTTGTGTTCTAAAAAGTTGAGAAACCCTTAATAAAACTATACATACAATACCAGAAGACAATTATAATGTCACAGAAGGTATATGTATTACATATACATTAACATTATACCAGAATAGCTTAATAATGTTTTTAGTTTGAATCATTTTTCCTAAATCTTCCAAGTAAAATATCTCATAAACTCACTATATATTTCCAGAATCATGCAACTGTGAAGGAAATGATATCCCAGAGTACGTTGAAACTGTAGTTTAGTATCAGTCTTAAGTTAAGGTCTATGATATTGTGCTACCCTCAATTCAAAGCACCACTGAGAGCGCCACCACAGTTGACGACTTTTAGCCTGCTATGGAATTGTTCCAATTTCATACTTTTACAGATACTAGTAAAAAGCGGCCAAAAATCATATGCTAAAATGTAAACGAATCCCTGATACCAAATGTTGAGATACAGATATTCATTAAATGTAAAACTCATGTAACTGTTTGTACATTGCGAGTTTCTACAGACCGTCACTTGTGTCCAGTGATTTAATCGAAATGCATGTGCACGAGATTGACGGATGTGGCAAAACAATACATTACAAGGTTATAATGATATGAGGTACTAGGACCGCAAAATTCAGTTTTTACCCCTGAATACTTAAATTTCCTGATAACTATTTATATTTATTTATTTGTTTATTTATTTATTGCATCCAATTTGTATCAGGGACTCACTAAGCATGTTATGAGCAGCTGCACTAAACAGAAACTTAAAATACATACACTACGGAGAAATTAGAGAAGATATGACTAGTCAAATACAGAAACAAACAAAAGAAACAAAACAAACCAAAGATAGACATGCCAGAAAACTCATAAAACGGATATGATAATTATTGATTTTTAACGTCTTTTAATAGTCAGTCAGTCAGTCTGACTGGTGTAATATCGATTGATTATACAATGTTGCAAAGTGTAGTGAAAAGAATAGATTGTTCCGACCTGGAGCGTACTACTGTACAGGTGAGTGCCCCGATGAACCTATCATTGCCCCATCAATAGCATGATTTTAAGTCCAGGTTAAATTCACAATTTTCATTCACACAAAATCACATGTATGTCATTAACGATTAATTTATAAGCATTCATCATTTACATTCGAAAATAACCATCATTCACCAATAACGCAATATATCCACCAATATTGACCATTCACTTGTCAAGAATATACGTACTTCGCCGTCTTCAGGTAGGCTACACCTATGATTTACGTTGCCGTCAAGTTAATCGAATTCAAAACATTGTAAATAATGTTTGAAAGGAAGATATTGCGCGATCATACCGTAGTAAGCTAAATTCACCATACCATTCCTGTATTTTCCGTATTTCTTGTTGTGTGATCGGTGATGATTTGCGATGAAATCCGAACATGAGGCGACCCGAAGATACCCGTAACCATCCAAGAAAAATTCCCAATGTCCAACTCGTTCGAATTGTGGATCGAACCCTATATTTCTGACAGATAATGTTTTGGCCATGAAAAAATTAATCACAATGTTTGTCACGTGACACTGGGGATAATTCTGTAGTTTTCTGTGCACACCAGCTTTTCCGTATACGCAAAACCCGTTATCACCATCCTCGATTACCAGTGTTTTGTCGAATGTACTCATTTTAACATGTCTTCCTTCGCCACTGGCAAGGACGCCACCTACAATATCGATATTTTCTTCGTTGTTTTCCAATTTTTCGAGACACTTACTAAGATTAGTTAAGGCTGTGAATTCGGTATCATCATCTACCCACAAAAAATATTTCGTTCGTACTTGGCTTACTGCCAAGTTTCGTCCAGCGAACCACCCCTCTTTAAAAGGCATGATGTAATGCTTGATGTTGTCACCATGGATAGCAACTGGTTTCTCTGAATCATCAGCTATCACTATGGTTACACTCGGATAGTACTTTCTGATGCTTTTGATGAGGTTAAGCACAGCATTTGGGCGTTCGAACGTTTTAGTTACTATAGTTACCTTATTGGCGATATCGTCATCAGAACTGGTGTTATACAGACGAGGTAAAGCGTTTTCTTTGATGAGAACGTTTATTTGAAAAGTGAGATTCAGAAAAGTAACGTTGATGACGTCACGATTGAACACGTCATAGTAGATATTGCGGTAATGGATATTGTGTAATACTTTGTTGATAGCTTGAGTGACGATATCAACTCGCGATCGGTTCATCGATGATTTTAGCGTACCGACATTGAATGTCATTGATATCCTTAAATCACTGGTATGGTTGCCATCAATTCTGAGCCGTGCCAAACTAGATGACGTTGGCGAGATGAACATTACCGCTTTCCCGTCACCGCATCTGAAGTTGAACACTGTTTTTTTGTCTTGGAAACTAAATCCATCGATAACTGTTAGACATTCCACGGCCATGGGATCGATGTATAACGATTTGAGAGGAACTGATTTTCCAGGTTGGAGAGTCAATCCGCCCGCAAGGTAACCGAAAGGTGACATCGTAGGAGTGTAAATCAAGGGTTCACTTTTGATGTCCTGTTGTCTTTCCCATTCTATAAACTCTTTATGTCTTCTCTGCAAAGAGGAATTTTCGTATTCCCCGAACTTTTGCGGACTCTTTTGGCAAGAACACGTTTTCGTGAGAGTGTCTCCTTCGTATTGGATTATGGTAGGCGCTACGTTTTTCTTCCACAGACGGCGACAAAAGTGATCAAAACCAACACTTTTCGTTTCTCCACCGGTTCGTGGCGACGGTGGGACGGTAAATCCATGATGACATTTCTTTACCTCTGGTACGATAAAAGTCCATGGTGGTAGGAAATATAGGATGATCATCACCAAGAAAAGAAGTGGAAAGGTAACATATAGAAGACGTCGCCCCATGGTAACTGTGCGAGTTGTACTGTATTGAAAAACGAAACCATCGACATAAAATTATTAGTGGTCATTTTCCGTCAGAAAATGTATATGACGGAACATATCATGGCTTTTTTAAATATGTACATGCTTTACCAGATAATTTGCTATTATATACAATGGCTGGAAGAGAAATGTGGTAAGAAAGTCGTATACATACGTGACTGTGTAGCTACAGCTTTGACAAGTCTTCTGAACAACAATTCACTATATACGTGTCTGTTGCGAACCCTCTAGGTCTCTGATACCCACAATTATATATGGTAGTTATCAATGGTTTCACCTAAATACACTACCGTAACAGTTAAAATATATGATGTATTGTTTTTTTTAAAGGAAAGTTAAAATAAAATCCATACATCTACAACTCCCAAACTGGTCAAATAAACATTATTTATTGCTTGTGTAACAAATAGAGAGGGAGACCTCTAATGTTAACTAACCCTCCTCCAATGCTTCTGTCTCTGTCTCTGTCTCTGTCTCTGTCTCTGTCTCTGTCTCTGTCTCTGTCTCTCTCTGTCTCTGTCTCTCACTCTGTCTCTCTCTCTCTCTGTCTCTCTCTCTGTCTCTGTCTCTGTCTCTCTGTCTCTCTCTCTCTCTCTCTCTCTCTCTCTCTCTCTCTCTCTCTCTCTCTCTCTCTCTCTCTCTCTCTCTCTCTCTCTCTCTCTCTCTCTCTCTCTCTCTCTCTCTCTCTCTCTCTACTCCGTACACAGGATCGGCTTTAGGGAATTAGCTCTGGATCATTTAGAAGTGGCCCAGTCAGGGGGCAGATTGACGCTCCTTGCCCCAGACCGTCTCTTCCAAATAAAGAATCCAAACTTTATTATTCCATTACATTCTTATAAACATAAAATATACAATAATCAAATGATTGGATGATAAAATAATCAGCACCATAAATGAATAAAACGGAAGTGTTGCCGTCGCCTTAATTCAAATACGAGAATTAGCTTTTTCACTTTTTTTTCTCCACGATCAGTTTCTAATAATTGCCATTGTTGTTTTTCTTGTAATGACAAATGCGCACGTTGTTTTAGCATCGATGAGACATCAATGGTTTTAGAAAACGCGCACAAACAACCAAATGATTGACCTACTGCTTTGACCCCATCAATCGTCCTCTAGCTTTGGTGACACTGCTGACCTATTGAGGTATATGTTTCCAAAACGACATAGAATCAATCTGTATAGCAAATCTGTTTACCATAGTAACAAAGGAAAAACCCAAACAAAGTAGTTCATTTAATGGCGATTATTGCAAATGGACATCACGTCGTGGTAAAAGCACACCACATCAGATCAAATTGGACATCACGTTGTAGTAAAAGCACATCACATCACATCATATCAAATGGACATCACGTTGTGGTGAAAGCACATCATGTCATTGCATATGCACATCACGTTGTGGTGAAAGCACACCACGTCATATTAAATGGACAACACGACATGAGACATCATAAGACAGTCATGGCGTTCCATAATCGTGTAATCAGCCTTTTTTATGGCCTCGATGTAGTTTAGAAGTTCCGAATAAATGTTTTCAATGGGTTTTCCCTTGTTGGTGTTCTAGTCTGGTAACTCCTTAGCAGGCCACCATGCTACCTCAACCCTTTGACCTTTTCCGATAGAAAGTGGTCGCCTCAATTGCAAAAAACGTAAAGACCCGAAGTATCATTTTGCACAACGTTCGACAGTTTTCGGAGAGAGTTTAAAACAAAAGGCATACTTGAGCATGGCAGTAGGGAGAGGGATTAAGAGCCCCATTCACACGTTAGTGGTCTGAGGTTCACCCTAAATCTCCAATGATTACGTACAACAATCGAAATATAACACTTCACTTCACTTCACTTCCAAACACTGGTTTGTTTCGCGTGTGAATGTACGTTGACAAGAGCGCCCGTTTCAGTCTGCGCCGAAAGTTGCGTCGTTGACCGGCGTAATTCGAATTTGACACCTAACTTAAAGTATAATGGCTCGACTATATATTTACATGCATTACCAGATAACTTGGTATTATATACAATCACTAGAAGAGAAATGTGGTAAGAAAGTCATATACGTACGTGACTGTGTAGTTACAGCTTCAACAAGTTTCCAACCACCATCAGTATGTGTCTGTTGCGAACCCTCTAACTCTCTGTAAAATGCAAATTCAAAATATATAATGTATTGAATTTTTAAAAGAAATTTGAAATAAAATCATGCATGTCCTCCCAAACTGATCATTGACAAATACATATTGCTCATTGTTTGTGAGAAATTATGTCAAGGTGAGACTGGGTGAGCTAATGTCAGAGCTTGTATGTAGTTGACAATAGATAACTAACTTAGGGGGTGGGGGAGGTGTCAAATTACAAAGGTCTATAGATTTTTCTTATACTTTGCATACCTAAGCAGTGATATCTGAATATATAAAAAATACAAAGAAAATACTATGTCGCCACCTTTGTTTTCAAGATAATGACCGTTTCTTGTATCTACACATATTGTTTTGGGTCAAAATAAGTAGATTTACAACAATTAACTACATCATGATATTTGACAGTTAAAGATTGTCCCTGGAGCACTTAATGAACTCACATATTTTAGTGCAATGTGTATTATGTCCAGACATCCATGATAGATTATTTTTTTTCTGTTGTATGTGTACAATGTATTATTCCAGCTATCTATCAATGACAAAATAATAGTGGGTCACCACCAGTGAGAGAGAGAGAGTTGCCGTTTCTTTACATCATAGTGTAGGCCATGTTGCACCATCCCTATTACCAAAAATAACATTTCACATGGATCTATTGAAATGGTATGATATTACTAAGGGAGCCTTCAGTATTTACAAGGGGGGGGGGAAATCGAGAGTGGCTCAAATTTTACAAACCTGTTCTTGGGGGAGGTTCATATCATTACAATGTTTTGGGGAGGGCCACATTTTACAATCCGTAGTTTTGTGACCAAATTGAAAATTCAAATATTGTCAATTTGTTTTGTGTGTTTTGAGACGAAAAAGTGTATGAAAGCCCGTTAGGGATATTTACAGAATAAAAACATAAAAAATTCTCGAGATAATGAGATAAGTTCGCGAGATACATTCTGCTACGGTACATAACTTATGTGTGTTCATTGACGGCTGTGTGTAGACAAAAAAGAAGAAGACGTTATGTACATAAAGCAGAATGTAAAGCCAACGACTACTATTACACCCTACTATTACACCCAACGATCCTTCTGGTGAAACTGTCCATAGTGTAAATCCATAATGTAATATCAGACTCGTCTTCTTTCATTTTTATGTATGGTAGCTCTCCAAGGTGATTGAGTACTCTACTTGGCGAAAGAAAAATGAAAATCTATAATATATATATATATATATATATATATATATATATATATATATATATATATATATATATATATATATATATATATATACACACACGTATATAAGGTAGTTTTTCGAGATAACGAGATATTATGTCGAGATAACGAGATAGTTTCTCGAGATAATGAGATAATTTATCTTTATCTCGAGAATTTTTTTTATTTTTTCTATTCTGTAAATGTCCCTAATGGGCTTTCATAAAAGTGATATGCACTCAACATTTATTTTTACGAGTACTTTACATGCAAAAATACAAAAATTAAAAATACATATATTGTAAGAAAATGGTTTAATAAAAGGATGCATGTTGTTGAGTGTACCATCTCACCTTATCACTCACACTGTCCGTGAATGTTGTTGTTAAAATATGATGGTGATGGTAGCAGTGATGATGATGATGATGTTGTTGATGATGATGATGATGATGATGATGATGATGATGATGATGTTGTTGATGATGATGATGATGATGATGATGATGATGGTGATGATGATGATGATGATGATGATGATGATGATGATGATGATTTAGTTTTGAATGTTATAGAGAACACGGACAGTGATACATGTACTGACTCAAGTAGTACCAGTGAGTCAGATTAGAGTGACCCTGATAATGGCAATACTGAAGGTGAAGGTGAAGGTGATGATGATGACAATGATATCAGGGAACTTTTGCAAGTTTTCCAGATCAGGCAGAGTATGCACAACATGGAAAGCATGTTTTAGATACTCACTAGATTGTGTATGATTATAAGAGAAAGGCAACTAGTCAGCGTTTTACTGTTTTCATTTTATATGTACAAATATTGCTTTCTAATACAGAGTCAAAATAATTTAATTTGTATGTATACACATAATGGGAAAATTATTTAACATTCAGTATATGCAATTGTCATGGGTCATGTTTTAGAAAATGGGACAAAGGGGAGGGCCACTTTTTACAAATGGAGAATGGGGGGGGGGGGAGGGTCATGTTTTACTTAACAGACCAAGTGTGATTTCCTCCGGCCCTCCCACTTGTAAATATTGAAGGCTCCCTAACTCTCATTTCCCAGTGGCCAAAATATTGGCCATTGGTTTGATCAATTTTCCAATGCTTAACATAATGGTCATTATTTTGGCAATAAAGTAATGGGTCATTCTTTTGGCCAAAGTTGATGCTTGCTTAGCTTTTAAATGTGAAAAAACACGTTTTCCGAAATTAATCTTGAAGGTAATTGCAATAATTAGAACAACGACAATCACAAAATTCTGCAATAAAAGAACGTTTTATTGTTTATTGCCCAATGAAACAAAAATATCGAATAACCATATCGCCTAAAGTTATAGAGATTTGATAATTAATCCATTTAGGTGTTGGACTGTTCCCCCACTAGAGGGCAGCCTATCAACACAGTTGCCCACAATCTTTATAGTATAAATGCCCCACACTACACTTATTTAGTGTAAACACATTGCCAATGGGAAAAATTATAATTGAGCTATTGTGAGTTTGTAAATAAAATAAACAACAACAAAAAGAAAACAAACTAAAAAGGAACACTTTTTATACCTTGTCACCTATGGTTACAGAGTAGAATGTAATTAAATGATAATCTTGAGTTTATGTTCTAAAAAGTTGAGAAACCCTTAATAAAACTATACATACAATGCCAGAAGTAATTGTAATGTCACCGAAGGTACATGCATTAACATTAACATTATACCAGAATAATTAAATAAATGTTTTAGTTTAAATAATTTTTCAAAACTCTTCCAAGTAAAACATCATATAAACTCAGTTTTTGAACCACTATATATTTCGAGAATTGTGCAAATGTGAAGGAAATGATATCCCAGTTTACGTTGAACTGTAGTTTCGTATCTGTCTTAAATTAAGGTATACGGTATTGTGCTACCCGCAATTGAAAGCAACACCGAGTGCGCCACCACAGTTGACGAATTTTAACCTGCTATGGAATTGTTCCAATTTCATAGTTTTACAGACACTAGTAAAAAAAGCGGCCAAAAATCATATGCTAAAAATTAAACGAATTCCTGATACCAAATATTGAGATACAGATATTCATTAAATCTAAAACTCATGTAACAGTTCGTACATTGCAAGTTTCTACAGACCGTCACTTGTGTCCAGTGATATGATCGGAATGTGGTCAATTATAACGAGATTTGCGGATGTGGCCAAAAATACATTACAAGGATATAATAATATGAGGTACTAGGACCGCAAAATTCAGTTATTACCCATGAATACTTAAATTTCCTTTTAATTTTGTTTATCTATTTTTTGCATCCCTTTTGTATCAGGGGCTCCCTAAGCACGTTATGAGCAGCACTAACAGAAAATCAAAATACATACACTACGAACATATTAGAGAAGATATAACTAGTCACATATAGAAACAAAATAATAGAAAACAAAACAAACCAAAGATAGATATGCCAGAAAAGGTATAAAACGGATATGATAATTATTGATTTGTAACGTCTTTAGTCAGTCTGACAGGTGTAATATCGATTGATTATACAATGATGCAAAGTGTAGTGAAACGAATAGATTGTTGCGACCTGGAGCGTACTACTGTACTGGTGAGTTAAATGATGCCGTTGACGATTAATTTATAAGCATTCACCATTCACGTTCGAAAATAACAACCATTCACCAATAACGCAATATTCACCAATATTGACAATTGACGCATTAAAAAAAGATATGCGTTCATCATTGCATTACATGTGAAGAATATATTCAACCGTCCGCAGGTAGGCTACACCTATGATTTACGTTGCCGTCAAGTTAACCCATTTGAATACATTGTAAATAATGTTTGAAAAGAGTATATTGTTCTTTCTTGTATTTGTAAGTTGGATCCACCATTTTATTCCTGTATATATTGTACTTCTCAGGCAAAGAGCGGCAATGCTTTGCGATGAAATCCGAACACGAGGCGACCCGAAGATACCCTAAACCAGCTAAGAAAAACTCCCAGTGTCCAACTCGTTCGAATTGTGGATCAAATCCTATATTTCTGACAGATAACGTTTTGGCCATGAAGAAATTAAGCACCATGTTTGTCACGCGACACTGGGGATAATTCCGTAGTTTTCTGTACACACCAGATTTTCGGTATACGCAATGCCCCATATCACCACCCTCGAATCTCATTCTTTCCTGGTAGTTCTTCAATTCAACATCTCTTCCTTCGCCACTGGCAAGGACGCCACCTACAATATCGATATTTTCTTCATTGTTTTCCAATTTTTCGAGACACTTACTAAGATTAGTTAAGGCTGTGAATTCGAAATCATCATCTACCGACAAAAAATATTTGGTTCGCACTTGGCTTAAAGCCAAGTTCCGTCCAGCGAACCACCCCTCTGCAAAAGGCATGGTGTAATGCTTGATGTTGTCACCATGGATAGCAACTGGTTGCTCTGAATCATCAGCTATCACTATGGTTACACTCGGATAGTACTTTCTGATGCTTTTGATGAGGTTAAGCACAGAATCTGGGCGTTCAAAAGTTTTAGTTACTATAGTTACCTTATTGGCGATATCGTCACCGGAACCGGTGTCATACAGATGAGGTAAAGCGTTTTCTTTGATGAGAACGTTTATTTGAAAAGTGAGATTCAGAAAAGTAACGTTGATGACGTCACGATTGAATACGTCATAGTAGATATTGCAGTAATGGATATTGTTTAATACTTCGTTGATAGCTTGAGTGACGATATCAGATCGCGATCGGTCCATCGATGATTTTAGCATACCGACATTGAATGCCATAGATATCCTTAAATCACTGGTTTGGTTGCCATCAACTCTGACCTGTGCCAAACTAGATGACGTTGGCGAGATGAACATGACTGCTTTCCCGTCACCGCATCTGAAGTTCAACATTGTTTTTTTTGTCCTGGAAACTAAATCCATGGATAACTGTTAGACATTCCACGGCCATAGGATCAATGTATAACGATTTGATGGGAACTGATTTTCCAGGTTGGACGGTTAATCCGCTGGCAAGGTAACCAAAAGCGGACATCGCAGGAGTGTAGATCAAGGGTTCCCTTTTGATGTCCTGTTCTCTTTCCCATTCTATGAACTCTTTATGTCTTCTCTGCAAAGAGGAATTTTCGCTTGTCTCGAACGTTCGATTTTGGTGACCCTTTTGGCAAGAACACTTTTTCGTGAGAGTGTCCCCTTCATATTCCAAAATGGTAGGCGCTACGTTTTTCTTCCACAGACGGCGACAAAAGTTATCAATACCACCACTTTTCCCCTCTCCATCGGTTCTGGGCGGGACGATAAACCCATCGTGATTTTTCATCACCTCTGATACGATAGAAGACCATGGTGATATGAAATACAGAATGCTCATCAACAAGAAAAGAAGTGGAAAGGCAATATATAGAGGACTTCCCCTCATGATGACTCTGCCGGTTATACTGTATTTAAAAAGGAAAACATCGACAGAAAATGATTAGTGGTGATTTTCCGTTGGAAAGTGTATATGACATGAAATATCATGGCTAGACTATATATTCACATGCATTACCAGATAATCTGCTATTCTACAATCACTAGAAGAGAAATGTGGTAAGAAAGTCGTATACATACGTGACTGTGTGTTACAGCTTCGACAAGTCTCCTGAACAACAATTCACTATATACGTGTCTGTTGCGAACCCTCTAGCTCTCTGAAATCTGCAATGGTAGTTACCAATGTTTCACCTAAAATACACTTCAATTCAAAATATATGATGTATAGATTTTTTAAAGGAAGATCGAAATAAAATGCATATGTGTACTCCCAAACTGATCAACATTATTTACTACTTGTGAGAAGTACAACAAGTATCAAATTCTTGAACTCCTTTCACTACATCTCTACCTTCAGAAATCGATTGTGTTAATTTGAGACTTGGCTAACTCAGGTCAGAGCGTGTCTGTAGTAGACGATTGATAACTAACTTAAGGGGTTCTGATATTTCTAGTCGGACTGTTAACATAAATTCTATACCACTGATACTGCGCGGCTATAATGACTCTTACCGAATTGAAATTCCTGTCTCCTGTACATAGCTTGCCATGGCTAATGATAAATTAGCATCAGTACATGAACCACTAGTTACATTAGATTTAGATTTACAAGAAGAACAGGGTAATAAGTCAGTTTCTGTGGAAATGAATGAAGGCAAATTGAAGAAAATGATAACTTAATTAGAAACAGCAAACAGGGTTAGTTTATATACAATACATTTGTATGTGATTGTTAACAGCTGTCAGTCAACAGTAGATGAAAATGATAAAATGAGAAACTGAGTAAACAGATTAGTGTACACAACTGTTACATTTGATTGTTAAGCTGGCTCAGCTGTGGATGAAAACTGAAAGTACACAAAGTTATTATTATATACCATATACTATATACTTAATAATTATTATAAAAGAATTTAGTCATTTTTAACTGAAAATTATAACGTCGTTAGAAGCAGCAAACAGGTCAGTCTATATAACATTTGAGTGTTACAAGTGCTATGGATGAAAATAATAACATAATTAGGAGGTGGAAACCAGTCTAGTGTATGTAAAATATTTGATTGTTTACTCATCGGACGGTTATTTTAGATATAATAATGTTAGCTTTTATGCATCACATTCGCACGCATTGCTGTCACTAAACCAATGTATGACATCATTAGTACACAGTATACCCTGAAAACAATAGTAATGTGAAGCATCCACAAAATATTTAGACAAACACCAATTACAGTCACATGTAAAAGAAAAAAACAACACTCAAGACTGTAATAAAATGACTGCAGAAGCTTAATGAAACAGGTAGATAAACTCAGTCTTTTAGACTTTTGATGTATTTGTACATATAAACTTGATTTACTGATAAAAATCTGCCATTTAGGGTGAATCTTGTACTTCTTGCAAAAAATTGATTCATTGTATTTGAGATAGAGATAATTATTTTCCTTATCAAATCCTTATATTTGTCTCTTTCAGGCTGTGTTACAATTGAAGTCATAGAGAATATCTCCATAGCAACAGAAAGACTTTATTTTGAAGAAATGTTTTCCTTTTCTCTTTTATAAATTAGAAGAATTACAGTAATAGACAATGAAATGAAAACAGTTTCTGTTCTGTATTTTCAAATATAAAGATTTACTATAATTTAAGCATACATACATGTATACTCTCTTTTAAGTTTAGTCATGTTTTTTATTTGGATTTAAAGTGGCCATATGGATGAGGGTTGGGTTTTATTTTGGATTTTTAATTTATAAAACAATTTTATCATGGCTTCCTACTTGAATGTGAAACTAAATATTCCAAGTCCGTTTTTGTAACTCAATAAATTGAAAAAAAACCATAATAAATGTGTAAAATGTTTGTTATTGTACGTACAATAACAAACTTTTTACACTATTTTTTTTTAGCTTTTTGCAATGTATTGAGTTACGAACACAAACTTAGTCAATGTTGTTTCACATTGATTTTTCAAGTAGGAAGCCATGATAAAATTGTTTTATAAATTAAAAATGCAACATAAATACACAATCCCTAATAGTGTTCCCTCTAAGGTTTTGAGATTGAGTAACTTAAGGTGAATGAAAACAATGGAAAGGGTAACATGGGGGATAGTCCAGAAGGGGTGTATCCCCCTTTTGGCCGAAGGCCAGAAGCAAAAACATACGTTATTATTTACAATATGAAGCTAAAACTTTTTACCTGTTCTTGGATGCTGAATAGAAAGAAATAAAAGTCTATTACAACATTTCATTTTATCATTAATTATGCTTTATTTGTATATATATTTTCTGTTTCGTTCTTGATACTTGAATATAAAGTTGCACAAACCATGAAATTTGACTGTGAGGGCAGACAGAGACCTTGCACAAGTAGCGCACAAGTAAGCCTTAGCGAGGACACTGATTCTTATCCATATTGCCACTTTAAAGGCATCAAAATTATCTGAATAAACCAGTAGTAAATAGCGACTACAGTACTTGGTAGATCCTGTATATTTACTAAATTTGTTGGTGTATGTATTTACCAGTACATGTGTGAATGTGAGTTGTGTGGATGCCTATGTGGCTGTATTTTTGTTCATGTGTTAATCTGTTTGTTAAGAAGACATCTCAATAAGTTGTAGATGGATTTAATTGAAACTCTATAATTCTCTTTTTTTCCAATGGCCAAAATATTGGCCATTATTTTGATCAATTTTCCAATGCTTAAAATAATGGTCATTATTTTGGCCATTTCAAAAATAATGGGTCATTAATTTGGCCAAAGTTGATTTTCTTTGAAATGTGAAAAATCAGCTGACATTGTCATTAATCTGGAAGGTGATAGCAATAATTAGAACAACGACAATGACAAAATTCTGGAATAAAAGAACGTTTTATTTTTTATTGCCCAATAAAACAAAAACATCGAACAACCATATCGCCTAAAGTTATAGAGATTTGATAATTAATCCATTTAGGTGTTGGACTGCTCCCCCACTAGAGGGCAGCCTATCAACGCAGTGGCCCACAATCTTTATAGTATAAATGCCCCACACTACACTTATTTTGTGTAAACACATTGCCAATGGACAAAATTATAATTGACCTATTGTGATTTTGTACAAAAAAAACACAACAAAAATAAAATAAAATAAAAAGGAACACTTTTTATACCTTGTCACTAATGGTGACAGAGTAGAATGTAATAAAACATCACGAAACCATGAAAGCTATAGAAACATACACACGATTGGATGATATAATTTGCCTTTGTGTTCTAAAAAGTTGAGAAACCCTTAATAAAACTATACATACAATACCAGAAGACAATTATAATGTCACAGAAGGTATATGTATTACATATACATTAACATTATACCAGAATAGCTTAATAATGTTTTTAGTTTGAATCATTTTTCCTAAATCTTCCAAGTAAAATATCTCATAAACTTACTATATATTTCCAGAATCATGCAACTGTGAAGGAAATGATATCCCAGAGTACGTTGAAACTGTAGTTTAGTATCAGTCTTAAGTTAAGGTCTATGATATTGTGCTACCCTCAATTCAAAGCACCACTGAGAGCGCCACCACAGTTGACGACTTTTAGCCTGCTATGGAATTGTTCCAATTTCATACTTTTACAGATACTAGTAAAAAGCGGCCAAAAATCATATGCTAAAATGTAAACGAATCCCTGATACCAAATGTTGAGATACAGATATTCATTAAATGTAAAACTCATGTAACTGTTTGTACATTGCGAGTTTCTACAGACCGTCACTTGTGTCCAGTGATTTAATCGAAATGCATGTGCACGAGATTGACGGATGGGGCAAAAGAAAATACATTACAAGGATATAATAATATGAGGTACTAGGACCGCAAAATTCAGTTTTTATCCCTGAATACTTAAATTTCCTGATAACTATTTATATTTATTTATATTTATTTATTTATTGCATCCCTTTTGTATCAGGCGCCCAGTAAGCATGTTATGAGCAGCTGCACTAAACAGAAAATTAAAATACATACACTACGGAGAAATTAGAGAAGATATAACTAGTCACATATAGAAACAAAATAATAGAAAATAAAACAAACCAAAGAGAGACATGCCAGAAAACTCATAAAACGGATATGATAATTATTGATTTTTAACGTCTTTTAGTCAGTCTGACAGGTGTAATATCTATTGATTATACAATGTTGCATTCATTATTTACTTTCGAAAATAACGATCATTCTACAATAACGCAATAACCACCAATATTGACCATTCACTTGTCAAGAATATACGTACTTCGCCGTCTTCAGGTAGGCTACACCTATGATTTACGTTGCCGTCAATTTAAATCGGTTTCAAAACATTGTAAATAATGTTTGAAAGGAAGATATTGCGCAACCATATAGAAGTAAGCTGAAGCTACCAGATTGTTCCTGTATTTTCTGTACTTCTCATTGTGGGATTGGTGATGATTTGCGATGAAATCCGAACATGAGGCAACCCGAAGATACCCGTAAGCATCCAAGAAAAATTCCCAATGTCCAACTCGTTCGAATTGTGGATCGAACCCTATATTTCTGACAGATAATGTTTTGGCCATGAAAAAATTAAGCACAATGTTTGTCACGTGACACTGAGGATAATTCCGTAGTTTTCTGTGCACACCAGGTTTCCCGTATACGCAAAACCCCATATCACCATTCTTGATTTCCAGTGTTTTGTCGTAATTATACACTTTAACATGTCTTCCATAGCCGATGGAAAGGACGCCACCTACAATATCGATATTTTCTTCGTTGTTTTCCAATTTTTCGAGACACTTACTAAGATTAGTTAAGGCTGTGAATTCGAAATCATCATCTACCCACAAAAAATATTTGGTTCGTACTTGGCTTACTGCCAAGTTCCGTCCAGCGAACCACCCCTCTGCAAAAGGCATGGTGTAATGCTTGATGTTGTCACCATGGATAGCAACTGGTTGCTTTGAATCATCAGCTATCACTATGGTTACACTCGGATAGTACTTTCTGATGCTTTTGATGAGGTTAAGCACAGAATCTGGGCGTTCGAAAGTTTTAGTTACTATAGTTACCTTATTGGCGATATCGTCATCAGAACTGGTGTCATACAGGCGAGGTAAAGCGTTTTCTTTGATGAGAACGTTTATTTGAAAAGTGAGATTCAGAAAAGTAACGTTGATGACGTCACGATTGAATACGTCATAGTAGATATTGCGGTAATGGATATTGTTTAATACTTCGTTGATAGCTTGAGTGACGATATCAGATCGCAATCGGTCCATCGATGATTTTAGCATACCGACATTGAATGCCATTGATATCCTTAAATCACTGGTATGGTTGCCATCAATTCTGAGCCGTGCCAAACTAGATGACGTTGGCGAAATGAACATGACCGCTTTCCCATCACCGCATCTGAAGTTCAACACTGATTTTTTGTCTTGGAAACTAAATCCATGGATAACTGTTAGGCATTCCACGGCCATGGGATCGATGTATAACGATTTGATGGGAACTGATTTTCCAGGTTGGACGGTCAATCCGCCCGCAAGATAACCAAAAGGGGACATCGAAGGAATGTAAATCAAGGGTTCCCTTTTGATGTCCTGTTGTCTTTCCCATTCTATGAACTCTTTATGTCTTCTCTGCAAAGAGGTATTTTCGTATTTCCCGAACTTTTGCGGACCCTTTTGGCAAGAACACTTTTTCGTGAGAGTGTCTCCTTCGTATTGGATTATGGTAGGCGCTGTCTTTTCCTTCCACAGACGGCGACAAAAGTGATCAAAACCAACACTTTTCGTTTCTCCACCGGTTCGTGGCGCCGATGGGACGGTAAATCCAAGATGATATTTCTTTACCTCTGGTACGATAAAAGGCCATGGTGGTAGGAAATATAGGATGATCATCACCAAGAAAAGAAGTGGAAAGGTAACATATCGAAGACGTCGCCTCATTGTAACTGTGCGAGTTGTACTGTATTGAAAAACGAAAGCATCGACATAAAATTATTAGAGGTTATTTTCCCTTCAGAAAATGTATATGACGCAACATATCATGGCTAGACTAAATATTTACATGGAATAACAGATAATTTGTTATTATATACAATGGCTAGAAGAGAAATGTGGTAAGATAGTCGTATATGTACGTGACTGTGTAGCTACAGCTTCAACAAGTCTCCTGAACAACAATTCACTATGTGTCTGTTGCGAACCCTCTAGGTCTCTGATACCCACAATTATATATGGTAGTTATCAATGGTTTCACTTAAATACACTACCGTAACAGTTCAAATATATGATGTATTGTTTTTTTAAAGGAAAGTTAAAATAAAATTCATACATCTACAACTCCCAAACTGGTCAATTAAACATTATGTATTGCTTATGTAACAAATAGAGAGGGAGACCTCTAATGTTAACGTAACCCTCCTCCAATGTTACTCTCTCTCTCCAATCCGTACACGGGATCGACTTCGACTTTTGGGAAGTAGCTCAGACTACACATGATGTTCACGGTTAACCTGGATCATTTAGAAGTGGCCCAGTCAGGGAGCAGATTTACGCTCTTGTGTCTCAGACCGTCTCTTCCAAAGAAAGAATCCAAACTTTATTATTCCATTATATTCTTATAAACATAAAATATACAATACTCAAATGATTGGATGATAAAATAATCAGCACCGTAAATGAATAAAACGGAAGTGTTGCCGTCGCCTTAATTCAAATACGAGAAGTATTTTTTTTTTACTTTTTTTTCTCCACGATCAGTTTCTAATAATTATCATTGTTGTTTTTCTTGTAATGACAAACATGGTTTTAGCATCGATGAGACATCAATGGTTTGACAAAACGCGCACAAACAACCAAATAATTGACCTACTGCTTTGACCCCATCAATCGTCCTCTAGCTTTGGTGACACTGCTGACCTATTGAGCGATATGCTTCCAAAACGACATGTATGTGTCTGTTGCGAACCCTCTAACTCTATGAAAATGCAAATTCAAAATATATAATGTATTGATTTTTTAAAAGAAAGTTGAAATAAAATCATGCATGTCCTCCCAAACTGATCATTGACAAATACATATTGCTCATTGTTTGTGAGAAATTATGTCAAGGTGAGACTGGGTGAGCTAATGACAGAGCGTGTATGCAGTTGACAATAGATAACTAGCTTAGGGGGTGGGGGAGGTGTCAAATTAAAAAAAGTCGATAGATTTTTCTTATACTTTGCATACCTAAGCAGTGATATCTGAATATGTATAAAATGCAAATAAAATACTATGTCGACACCTTTGTTTTCAAGATAATGACCGTTTCCTGTATCTACACATATTGTTTTGGGTCAAAATAAGTAGATTTACAACAATTAACTACATCATAATTTTTGACAGTTAAAGATTGTCCCTGGAGCACTTAATGAACTCACATATTTTAGTGCAATGTGTATTATGTCCAGACATATTTGTTTGTAATTTCTTTTCATTATTTCATAAAATACTATGTTATTTTATCCCCAGCTGCTTTACGATTTTTAAAGAAAAATGGAAGAAAACTGCAAAAAAGGATAAACGTCCATGATAGATTTTTTTCTGTTGTATGTGTACAATGTATTATTCCAGCTATCTATCAATGACAAAATAATAGTGGGTCACCACCAGTGAGAGAGAGAGAGAGTTGCCGTTTCCATGTTGTACCATCCCTATTATCAAAAATAACATTTCACATGGATCTATTCAAATGGTATGATATTACTAAGGGAGCCTTCGGTATTTACAGGGGGGGGGGGAATCGAGAGTGGGTCAAATTTTACAAACCTGGGGAGGGTCATATTTTGCATTACAATGTTTTGGGGCGGGCCACATTTTACAATCCGTAGTTTTGTGACCAAATTGAAAATTCAAATATTGTCAATTTGTTTTGTGTGTTTTGAGACGTAAAAATGTATGAAAGCCCGTTAGGGATATTTACAGAATAAAAACATAAAAAATTCTCGAGATAATGAGATAAGTTCGCGAGATACATTCTGCTACGGTACATAACTTATGTGTGTTCATTGACGGCTGTGTGTAGACAAAAAAGGAAGACGTTATGTACATAAAGCAGAATGTATAGCCAACGACTACTATTACACCCAACGATCCTTCTGGTGAAACGGTCCATAGTGTAAATCCATAATGTAATATCAGACTTGTCTTTCATTTTTATGTATGGTAGCTCTCCAAGGTGATTGAGTACTCTACTTGGCGAAAGAAGAATGAAACTATATATATATATATATATATATATATATATATATATATATATATATATATATATATATATATATACATACATAAAAATGAAAGAAGACGAGTCTGATATTACATTGTGGATTTACACTACGGACCGTTTCACCAGAAGGATCGTCGGGTGTAATAGTGTAGTATTCGTTAGCTATACATTCTGCTTTATGTACATAACTTATGTGTGTTCACTGACGGCTGTGTGTACACAAAAAAAATTGACAACAAAGGTTACGTATTATTAAGTAAGAATTTGTTAGCGTGTCGGCATTCAAGTTCGTTGATTTGTCGGCAATTATAATAAAATATTTTTCCCACAGACATAGTTGACATCGTTTGGTAACATTTGAGTATGAGGAAGCCTGCTTGAGAACTGACCAGTGTATGTCGTAATTACTTTTGCTGTCTTGTAGGTGCCAAATGTATTTACTGAGCGCAGTGTCTTTCTTCTTGTGGTCAAGTTTAAATGAAGACTTGTGGTTGTTAAACCTGCTTTTGAATTCTGTGTCACTAACACCTATGTATGATTTGTGATCTTGGTTAGTGGTGACTGTTGCTTTTTAAACAACGCTTTTTATGAGGCATTTTCCTGCGAGAGGTCACTCCTTTGGTTTTCTGCAGTTACAGGTACTTTGTTGTGTTTGCTTAGCTTTTGAAAGTATGGCTTTATTGTGATCGTTGATTAATTTACCCATGTTGTCCATGCAACTATAGCTCACTTTAGTATTATTACGGTTGAAGATTTTATGCAGTACACTGGATATGGGGAAATGCTTGTCGAAGAGGTTGAGAAATTTTCTACCGATGTTTGTTGAAACGTGTTTACTGTAAGGTGGGTTGAACCAAGTTATATTACGGCTGCGATTCCGCTTGCGTTGAGTGTGTTTTGTTTGGTCAAATTTGAGGGTGTGATTATATCCTGCTTCATTGAGTGCATCTTGGTAGGATGATGTAGTGGCGTCGAATAGATGTTCATCACTGGAAATGTTGGATAGTCGTTGGTTTACCGAGCTGGGTATGGTCTTAATTATGTCTTTAGGATGGTTTGATTTCTTGTTGACGTAGTGGGTGGTGTTATTTGGTTTTGTGTACGGTCGGTATGACTCGTCACGCAAGTTGAAGGTGACATCAAGGAAGTTGACAATTTTGATACCTTGGTCGGTGGTGATTCTAAGGCCGAGTTTCTTAAATTCTGAAGTTAGCTGCTTGGCTTTTCTGTTGGCTTTCGATGGTGAATGGTTACGGAGTACAGCTAGGCCATCATCCCTGTATAATCCTACCTCATTATCAAACATATGTTTGACTTTACTAAGTAAGTAGATGCCTATAAGTTCGCAAGTTTCTGCTCCGTCATAGCAGCCCATAGTATTATCAAATAGGTAGGGCGGGTTAGACTTGTGCCATGGTGAATCATCGTGGAAAAGTAGGGTTTTCTTTGTATGCATAATTATTTCCTTTTCTTCGTTCTTGATATCTGTAAAATTTGATGCGAAGTCAAGTGCTTCATCTAGAAGTTTCTGGGTGATTGATGGGTAGAATTCAACTACATCAAACGTATACATATGTATATATATACACACACACGTATATAAGATAGTTTTTCGAGATAACGAGAAATTATGTCGAGATAACGAGATAGTTTCTCAAGATAATGAGATAATTTATCTTTATCTCGAGAATTTTTTTCATTTTTTTCTATTCTGTAAATGTCCCTAATGGGCTTTCATAAAAGTGATATGAGCACTCAACATTTATTTTTACGAGTACTTTACATGCAAAAATACAAAAATAAAAATACATATATTGTAAGAAAATGGTTTAAGAAAACGATGCATGTTGTTGAGTGTACCATCTCACCTTCTCACTCACACTGTCCGTGAATGTTGTTGTTAAAATATGATGGTGATGGTAGCAGTGATGATGATGATGGTGATGATGATGATGATGATGATGATGATGATGATGATGATGATGATGATGATTTAGTTTTGAATGTTATAGAGAACACGGACAGTGATACATGTACTGACTCAAGTAGTACCAGTGAGTCAGATTAGAGTGACACTGATAATGGCAATGGCAATACTGAAGGTGAAGGTGATGATGATGACAATGATATCAGGAAACTTTTGCAAGTTTTCCAGATCAGACAGAGTATGCACAACATGGAAAGCATGTTTTAGATATTCACTAGATTGTGTATGATTATAAGAGAAAGGCAACTAGTCAGCGTTTTACTGTTTTCATTTTATATGTACAAATATTGCTTTCTAATACAGAGTCAACATAATTTAATTTGTATGTATACATATAATGGGACAATTATTTAACATTCAGTATATGCAATTGTCATGGGTCATGTTTTAGAAAATGGGACAAAGGGGAGGGCCACTTTTTACAAATGGAGAATGGGGGAGGGAGGGTCATGTTTTACTTAACAGACCAAGTGTGAGTTCCTCCTGCCCTCCCACTTGTAAATATTGAAGGCTCCCTAACTATCATTTCCGAGTGGCCAAAATATTGGCCATTAGTTTGATCAATTTTCCAATGCTTAAAATAATGGTCATTATTTTGGCAATAAAGTAATGGGTCATTCTTTTGGCCAAAGTTGATGCTTGCTTTGCTTTTAAATGTGAAAAAACAGACGTTTTCTGAAATTAATCTTGAAGGTAATTGCAATAATTAGAACAACGACAATCACACAATTCTGGAATAAAAGAACGTTTTATTGTTTATTGCCCAATAAAATAAAAATATCGAATGACCATATCGCCTAAAGTTATAGAGATTTGATAATTAAACCATTTAGGTGTTGGACTGTTCCCCCACTAGAGGGCAGCCTATCAACGCAGTTGCCCACAATCTTTATAGTATAAATGCCGCACACTACACTTATTTTAAGTAAACACATTGCCAATTGGCAAAATTATAATTGAGCTATTGTGAGTTTGTAAATAAAAACAACAAAAAGAAAACAAATTAAAAAGGAACATTTTTTATACCTTGTCACCTATGGTTACAGAGTAGAATGTAATAAAATCATAATCTTGAGTTTATGATCTAAAAAGTTGAGAAAAACTTAATAAAACTATACAATGCCAGAAGTAATTGTAATGTCACCGAAGGTACATGCATTAACATTAACATTATACCGGAATAATTAAATAAATGTTTTTAGTTTAAATAATTTTTCAAAACTCTTCCAAGTAAAATATCATATAAACTCAGTTTTTGAACCACTATGTATTTCAAGAATTGTGCAAATGTGAAGGAAATGATATCCCAGTTTACGTTGAACTGTAGTTTCGTATCTGTCGTAAGTTAAAGTATACGGTATTGTGCTACCTGCAATTGAAAGCAACACTGAGTGCGCCACCACAGTTGACGACTTTTAACCTGCTGTGGCATTGTTCCAATTTCATAGTTTTACAGACACTAGTAAAAAAAGTGGCCCAAAATAATATGCTAAAAAGTAAACGAATTCCTGATACCAAATGTTAAGATACAGATATTCATTAAATGTAAAACTCATGTAATAGTTTGTACATTGCAAGTTTCTACAGACCGTCACTTGTGTCCAGTGATATGATCGGAATGTAATCAATTGTCATGAGATTGGCGGATGTGGCCAAAAGTAAGGATATAATAATATGAAGTACTAGGACCGCAAACTTCAGTTATTACCCATGAATACTTAAATTTCCTGATAACTATTTATATTTATTTATTTATTTATTTTTTTTTGCATCCCTTTTGTATCAGGGGCTCACTAAGCATGTTATGAGCAGCACTAACAGAAAATTAAAATACATACACTATGAACAAATTAGAGAAGATATGACTAGTCAAATTCAGAAACAAACAAAACAAAACAAAACAAAACAAAGCAAACGGATAGACATGCCAGAAAAGGCATCAAACGAATATGATAATTATTGATTTTAACGTTTTTAGTCAGTCTGACAGGTGTAATATCGATTGATTATACAATGTTGCAAAGTTTAGTAAAAAGAACACTCTAGTAGATTGTTCTGACCTGGAGCGTTATACTACTGTACCAGTGAGTGCCCCGCTGAACCTATCACAGACCCATCAATAGCATGATTTTAAGCCCAGGTTAAATTCACAATTTGCATTCACACAAAATTACATGTATGTCATTAACGATTGATTTATAAGCATTCATTATTTACTTTCGAAAATAACGATCATTCTACAATAACGCAATAACCACAATACTGACCATTCACTTGTCAAGAATATACGTACTTCGCAGTCTTCAGGTAGGCTACACCTATGATTTACGTTGCCGTCAATTTAAATCGGTTTCAAAACATTGTAAATAATGTTTGAAAGGAAGATATTGTGCGATCATATCGTAGTAAGCTAAATTCACCAGACCGTTCCTGTATTTTCCGTATTTCTCGTTGTTTGATCGGTGATGATTTGCGATGAAATCCGAACATGAGGCGACCCGAAGATACCCGTAACCATCCAAGAAAAATTCCCAATGTCCAACTCGTTCGAATTGTGGATCGAACCCTATATTTCTGACAGATAATGTTTTGGCCATGAAAAAATTAAGCACAATGTTTGTCACGTGACACTGAGGATAATTCTGTAGTTTTCTGTGCACACCAGTTTTTCTGTATAAGCAAAACCCGTTATCACCATCCTCGATTTCCAGTGTTTTGTCGTATTTACTCATTTTAACATGTCTTCCATAGCCGCTGGAAAGGACGCCACCTACAATATCGATATTTTCTTCGTTGTTTTCCAATTTTTCGAGACACTTACTAAGATTAGTTAAGGCTGTGAATTCGAAATCATCATCTACCCACAAAAAATATTTGGTTCGTACTTGGCTTACTGCCAAGTTCCGTCCAGCGAACCACCCCTCTTTGAAAGGCATGATGTAATGCTTGATGTTGTCACCATGGATAGCAACTGGTTGCTCTGAATCATCAGCTATCACTATGGTTACACTCGGATAGTATTTTCTGATGCTTTTGATGAGGTTACCCACGGCATTTGGGCGTTCGAAAGTTTTAGTTATTATAGTTACCTTATTGGCGATATCGTCATCAGAACCGGTGTCATACAGACGAGGTAAAGCGTTTTCTTTGATGAGAACGTTTATTTGAAAAGTGAGATTCAGAAAAGTAACGTTGATGACGTCACGATTGAACACGTCATAGTAGATATTGCGGTAATGGATATTGTGTAATACTTCGTTGATAGCTTGAGTGACGATATCAGATCGCGATCGGTCCATCGATGTTTTTAGCGTACCGACGTTGAATGCCATTGATATCCTTAAATCACTGGTATGGTTGCCATCAATTCTGAGCCGTGCCAAACTAGATGACGTTGGCGAGATGAACATGACCGCTTTCCCATCACCGCATCTGAAGTTGAACACTGTTTTTTTGTCTTGGAAACTAAATCCATGGATAACTGTTAGACATTCCACGGCCATAGGATCAATGTATAACGATTTGAGAGGAACTGATTTTCCAGGTTGGACGGTCAATCCGCCCGCAAGATAACCAAAAGGGGACATCGAAGGAGTGTAAATCAAGGGTTCACTTTTGATGTCCTGTTGTCTTTCCCATTTTATGAACTCTTTATGTCTTCTCTGCAAAGAGGTATTTTCGTATTCCCCGAACGTTTGCGGACCCTTTTGGCAAGAACATGTGTTCGTGAGAGTGTCCCCTTCGTATTCCAACATGGTAGGCGCTGTGGTTTTCTTCCACAGACGGCGACAAAAGTGATCAAAGCCACCACTTTTCCTTTCTCCACCGGGCGGGACTGTAAATCCATCGTGATTTTTCATAACCTCTGATTCGTTATCAAAAGCACCACTTTTCCTTTCTCCACCGGTTCGTCGCGGGACGGTAAATCCATCGTGTTTTTTCATCACCTCTGATACGTAAAAAGACCATGGTGGTATGAAATACAGAATGATTATCACCAAGAAAAGAAGTGGAAAGGCAACATATCGACGACGTCCCCTCATTGTGACTGTGCGAGTTGTACTGTATTCAAAAAAAAAAAACCATCGGCAGAAAATGATTAGGCCGAAAAAATAATTGTTTGGTTCCAGTTACCCGACCCCACCCAGCTTTTCACGGCTGACCCTAAACTTTTTTTGAAGTCTCACAAGAAACACTGGATGCGAAAACTGTCATCAACTCAAAAGGACACTCTAAAATTGTTCTTCTAATCTGTAATGGCTTTAATCTGATAGGATGAAGTAAACACCATAGAGACCATTTGAAAAACAAAACTCACAAATGAAAAAAATGTATAATAATAAAAGTTATACGGTAGTTGTTTAAAAGCATTATGTAGAGGTTTGACCCACCTCTTTGAATGCACGTACGACTTTTGACCCCATATTTGAACAAGGTTGTTTCCAAGGGTTGTTGTCAGTCATCTTTATCGGATGTAGGCGCTCCTCCCCGGCCCCCAGGCAGCCAATGAACTATCGATGACTGAAGCATGCACGTTTCACGTGAAAGGGTATGAAAAGTGTTCAAAACTCATGATATTTCTGTTTGTTGCTAAAATGTAGACTTTAGACCCTTAGTTTTTGAATTTTTTGTAGCATTTGTTGTTCTAATTTTTGTCCACCACGGTACATATATACCCATTACCCATCCGAGTATTCCCCCCGGGATATTTACATGCTTTACCAGATAATTTGCTAACATATACAATCACTAGAAGAGAAATATGGTAAGAAAGTCGTATACATACGTGACTGTGTAGTTACAGCTTCGACAAGTTTCCAACCACTGTCACTATGTCTCTCTTGTGAACCCTCTAGCTTTCTAAAACCCGCAGTTATGGTAGTTATTAATGGTTTCACCTCAATACACTACAGTTCAAATATATGATGTATTGGTTTTTTAAAGGAAAGTTGAAAAGAAATTCATGCATGTGCTTGTGAAAAGTACAACAATAAATTCAAGACCTCTTAAACCTACATCTCTACCTTCAGAAATCCATAATAGATCGATTATGTTAAGGTGAGACTGTGTCAGCTCAGGTGAGAGCATGTCTGTAGTTGACAATATATAACTAACTTAGGGGGTTTTGGTATTTCTAGTAGGGTTTTAACATATATTTCATACCATACGGCACGGCTACATTGAAATGGTATGATATTACTAAGAGCAAAGACCAGCACAGAGTTACAGCATGTGTCTGAGTGATGTGAAGGGGAGGGGAAGGGGTATCCACACCATATTTTTGCATTGCATTGTCTTACTTTTTCATTTTAAATGATTGCTACTTTGATCACGTAATAATGGAAGACCTAGTCTAGTTCCTATACAGTATCGTTACAATTTATACCTTCACTCACAGTATAGTCAATACCCTGCTGAAAGGTGTTAATTATGGTTCATCCCCATGGCAAGGAAAGCTCGAACAGAGCATGTCACTAGTAATAAAGGGCTGTGGTCATCGCTCATTAAATATTCATATGGTACAGCTGTTTTGACTATGTCTAATGTCCAAC
This sequence comes from Glandiceps talaboti, assembly GCF_964340395.1. NCBI lineage: Eukaryota > Metazoa > Hemichordata > Enteropneusta > Spengelidae > Glandiceps > Glandiceps talaboti. The sequence goes on along the minus strand of NC_135556.1, from coordinate 10,258,942 downwards.
CAGGACTCCATTGACAGTCCCTTAAATTATATGATGTGGGGACCCATCAACATAATCATGTTTATATGAACACAGCAGGAGGGAACACAGGAATGTGTGCTGATTGAGGGCATTTGACGAACAACAGGCTGGTCGTCTAGACTATGGAAGACCCTAACCCCATATTTTGCCACACAATCTCAAAGTTTATGGGCTCAACTGGATGTTTATTGCATGCTTTTTATTTTTATTACAGTTTACAAACAAATGTAGCCGATATGTATGAGTCCAAAAAATGTCATCATAATTCACTTTGATGATATGTCCTTGTCAATTACATAATGACTGACGACTTTACTGTGACTTCAAAACACAGCATAGTACCATTGTCATGATACATGTAGTGATCTGAACAAAAAACACATAGATTTTCCACAATGGGCATATTTATTAAATCCCTGATATCATGAGAATGGATTCTTGAGACATTTTCTGAAGTCACACTCATCGCTTCGATCTGCTATGTTTTCTGAGCAAATGTAACATAATGACAATTTGGGTAAGCTGGTCGTACAGTGTGCTGGTATATAATTATTAGTTCTGTGTAAATATCAGTCAGTCAGTCAGTCAGTCAGTCAGTCAGTCAGTCAGTCAGTCTGTCTGTCTGTCTGTCTGTCTGTCTGTCTGTCTGTCTGTCTGTCTGTCTGTCTGTCTGTCTGTCTGTCTGTCTGACTGTCTGTGTGTCTGTCTGTGTATGGATGTGTGTAAACGTATAAGCCAAAAACCACTTGGCCGATTGCAGTGAAACTGGGGGGGGGGGGATTACTTTAGGTGTCAAGCTGGGGTGTTCAAATCAAAATGTTCGCATCACAGGGGTGTGATGTTTGAAAAAATGCTATTTTTTGGTAATAGGTTTATGGGATGGTGCAACATGGCCCATATGTAAGGTAACGGCAAGATTGTATGAACTGTCAAGTTACTGAGCGATCTTCAAAACATTGCTGGCATTTATAGTCACACATGCACAAGAAGGTGTTCATTTATATCTTTGATATAACTACTTCTCAGGTTTCAGGGAAAATGAATGTGTAATTTATATCTAGTTATGAAATGAATATTGGTATCACATAGTTTTAAAAGCGCCTTCCACTTGTGAGCTAATATTCTATTCAAATATGGTCATAATACAAAATAATGGCGTTATTAGGTATTTACGAATATTCAAAAAATACCGTGTCGGCGTAACCGCGGGTGTTTGCAGCGAAAAACAATATCGATAAATTGGATGCAAAAAATCGGTGACGGTATTTTTTGTTTAAACATTAATAGTAAATAAGTTCATGAGCAACACACAAACATTAACATTTAGGAGCGTAGTCTTATTATAAAATTGTATACGACGGATAGAAAATTATTGTGCATAATTCATGTCTTCCTCACGCTCAGAACATATTTTCAGTCTGAGGACAAATGTCTAAAACACCTTTATTTATTATTTTTTAAAACTAAATTTCGTGCCATATACCATGTTTTCCTAAACTTAAGTACGGAATGTACGTACTGTCATGGTGTTAGCACCCGAAAATACAATGTTTAGTATATATGTCTAGGTATTTAGTAGCTCTGGAAATCGGAGTGAACGGAGCGCATATTTTCAGCTATATATTCGGCGTTAACACAGCTTTGGAAATATATTCCCCGGGCAATATATCGCTACCAATTATGACCACCACACTGACAATGTTCTGCTATTAATCAATTGCAACTGGTTCCAATTATAATGATAGATGCGTACCAAGAGTAGTTAACTGACATATTTGCTGTGAAAGATGCTTTGCTCGAAGGTTATATAATCTACTCCGATTCTTCGTTGATTTCTCAAAATGTGATGTGTGATAGTTTTGTGACTGTTTGTCATTTCTTCGATCTTACAAAATTAAGAATCATGGGAATCAAATAAATTCGATGACTTCTGTGACATTAGGCATCCCGCGTCCCTGTTAAAACTCGGCGTCGAGTACCACAAACCACGTGACAAAAACTTTAGTTTGTTTGACATATATTGAGGAGTTACGCATTGATTGACCCTAGCCTGCCAATATCATTAAAAATACAAAAATACAAATGTTTAGGGAACGTATCAGATATCGTTCTCCAAAAATCTGGAAGATTTTCGTCCTTGCAGGATGAATTCTAAAAGTCATATGCCAAGTCTTACTAATACACAACCGTTAAAACACAACAACTCGACGAATTAGCACGGTATCCAACGAAGCGATGTCTCCTGGCGAATGATTCGACCTCAAGGTTCGATGAACTTTTTATCACAAGAATTCCTATGATAACCATTAGTTTCTCAGAGTCACATTATAATTTTAAATACCATTTTGTTTTTAGAGTTTACACTTTCAAGTTGTAATCATTGTTTCAAATTATAATGTCTAGTTGTTATAATTTCAGATTCATTGTGGTTCTCACATACCAGATAATAAAATCTTCCACCAGAGTTATGATTTGCAATTTGCATTGATATTCAGAGCTGGTGTTTTACTCTTTAGACTAGGGACATGGCTGTTTGACTCGACATATTGGCTCATGTTTTGGCGACAGGCACTGTCAAGCCAGTCAGCCAATTCTCTGGGTAATACTGGTGTATAGATTTAGAAATATAATTGAAGGATACTTTTAGTTTTAGCGGAGTAATTCCGAAATAAGAGAACAATATCTTTTTTCTGAATAGAATTCTTGGATCACGTGGTTATCAAATGTCACTGTATGTACAGAAATGAGCGAGTTGCGCAACAAAGTCACAAAGTAAATCATACAATACCATCATCACGTATAGTGTTTCATACATGTGGATTTACTTCCTTTACATACATGGCCAAACCAAAGCGATGAGTGTGTTTTAACTGTGATAAGAATGAAGAAAGACTGAACATCAGCTTTCCGAAGTTTTGGATTTATAACTGAGATTTAGATCCATGGTTCAACCGATTGCTATTCACATAAAAGATTTTATGAACATTGGAGGGAATTTGAAACCAGAAATGTGACAGGACGTTGTGGTAGTGCCAATGGATGACGTCATATCAGTTGGATGCTGTGTCCAATCAGTTGACTTCTGTTCTATATGGTCACCCACACCCCATTGCGGAAGTAGGCAAGCCCGCAATGGAATCTGGGTAACCGAGACTAATTAACTGCTAGTTTTCCGGAGTTATTAGCATACACCCATTGCAATAATCATAAAAAATAGGTTCATAAATACAATTTACAATGTCAAATAGATCCCTCCTTTAATTCAGGGCGAGTATGTCCGCTACCAGTATGATTGTCACTTCATGGTCTTGGGAAGGTTGGCGTCTGATATGATCGAAGCACTGACACTACAGGGTATGCAAGTAATCTGGAGTGTTGGAACATGGTGCACAACAAAACCAAAGCCTGAATCGATTGATTGATGTGATTTCAACATAAAACATTTTTATTCTGGTTTCAATACTTTCATTGTGATATGCACAGTGGTACACATGTATAGACAAAATGTCTCTAAAAACAAATATTAATGTAAGCTAGGCTAGGATTTATTACAGTTTGTGTTACTTGCGCGGAGTTTTAGTGCACACAATGAAGTATATTTGAAATATGTATGCTGATACACTGTGATGAGGCTGTAATAAAGTTTTTTTAAAGACTTTATTCATAAGTGAGCGTGTATTGATTCACACTGAGCACATCTTGAATCATGAGTGTTCGTGCCTCACCACGAAGAAAAAGGTCTAAACCAGTATCTCCAGATATCAATTAACGTTCACCAAATATTATTGTAATATACCATTCACCAGTAAATCTTGTGTAAATTCACCAATATCAAACATACAATTTTGTCATAGTTTGACTAGCCTTAGTGAGCCCTCAGTAATTACAGGGGGGGGGGTAGGGCCGGGGAAAAATTAGGCACGGACTGTTGTGTAAAATGTGACCCTTCCCCGACTCCGTCGTCCAAATAAGTGACCCTCCCTCGATTTTCTTTTCTCTAAAACATGAGTGACCGTCCCCTATTCAAAACATGAGTTATTAATGCTGTGAAAGGACTTGAGTCCCAGAATCAATGGTATTAGGACTTCATTGTTCATTCCACTGCTGCCACCAACGTTGAAAGTTTGAAAGGCATTGGATAATTTCCCACGAGTACCGTCATGTGGATGTGTGTGAAGGCACTGCATTAATAAATACCTGTGGTTGGATCTCATTGGCTGAGCTGAAGGCCACAATTCAACTCCCAATGATTAGATTGACACACTTCTGTCATTAATTGTCTAGATCAGATATCAGAACACACACTCAACTAACAATATTTAATGGCTTTATAAAATGCTGAAGTCTGGGACATGCAAGAAAACCCATAAAAAGAATATAATATTATTGACTTTTAACATCTTTAGTCAGCAATAGTTACTGCTTATACAATTTTGCAAAGTTTAGGGAACAGAATAGATTTAAATTTTCCGACCTGGAGCGTACTACTGTACCGGTGAGTGCCCCGCCGAACCCATCAATCAATAGCATGATTTAAAGTCGAGGTTAAATTCACAATTTGCATTCACACAAAATTATGTCATTCACGATTAATTTATAAGCATTCACCATTCATGTTCGAAAATAACAACCATTCACCAATAACGCAATATTCACCAATTCACCATTCACACATTTAAAAAAAGATGGGTTCACCGTTCACGCGTCAAAATATTAACGAATCACGTAGATAACGCGTCAAGAATATACTCCCCCGTCTACAGGTAGACTACACCGATGATTTACGCTGCCGTCAACTTAATTGAGTTCAAAACATTGTAAATAATTTTTGTAAAGGATATATTGTACATTCCTGTGTTCGTCAGTGGGATCCACCTGTCTGTTCCTGTATCTCATGTATTTTTTAGGCCTGGAGGGGCGATGATTTGCGATGAAATCCGAACATGTGGCGACCCGAAGATACCCGAAACCATCGAAGAAAAATTCCGAGTGTCCAACTCGTTCGAAGTGTGGATCAAATCCTATATTTCTGACAGACAACGTTTTGGCCATGAAGAAATTAAGCACAATGTTTGTTACGTGACACTGGGGATAATTCCGTAGCTTTCTGTGCACACCAGATTTTCTGTATACGCAAAACCCCATATCACCATCCTCGATTTTCAGTGTTTTGTCGAATGTACTCATTTCAACATCTCTTTCTTTGCCGATGGAAAGGACGCCACCTACAATATCGATATTTTCTTCATTGTTTTCCAATTTTTCGAGACACTTACTAAGATTAGTTAAGGCTGTGAATTCGAAATCATCATCTACCCACAAAAAATATTTGGTTCGTACTTGGCTTACTGCCAAGTTCCGTCCAGCGAACCACCCCTCTGCAAAAGGCATGGTGTAATGCTTGATGTTGTCACCATGGATAGCAACTGGTTGCTCTGAATCATCAGCTATCACTATGGTTACACTCGGATAGTACTTTCTGATGCTTTTGATGAGGTTAAGCACCGAATCTGGGCGTTCGAACGTTTTAGTTACTATAGTTACCTTATTGGCGATATCGTCACCAGAACCGGTGTCATACAGACGAGGTAAAGCGTTTTCTTTGATGAGAACGTTTATTTGAAAAGTGAGATTCAGAAAAGTAACGTTGATGACGTCACGATTGAATACGTCATAGTAGATATTGCGGTAATGGATATTGTGTAATACTTCGTTGATAGCTTGAGTGACGATATCAGATCGCGATCGGTCCAGCGATGATTTTAGCGTACCGACATTGCATGCCATTGATATCCTTAAATCACTGGTATGGTTGCCATCAATTCTGAGCTGTGTCAAACTAGATGACGTTGGCGAGATGAACATGACTGCTTTCCCGTCACCGCATCTGAAGTTCAACACTGATTTTTTGTCTTGGAAACTAAATCCATGGATAACTGTTAGACATTCCACGGCCATAGGATCAATGTATAACGATTTGAGAGGAACTGATTTTCCAGGTTGGACGGTCAATCCGCCGACAAGATAACCGAACGGGGACATCGCAGGACTGTAAATCAAGGGTTCCCTTTTCATGTCCTGTTGTCTTTCCCATTCTATAAACTCTTTATGTCTTCTCTGCAAAGAGGAATTTTCGTATGGCCCGAACGTTCGCGGACCCTTTTGGCAAGAACACGTTTTCGTGAGAGTGTCCCCTTCGTATTCCATCATGGTAGGTGCTGTGTTTGTCATCCATAGACGGCGGCAAAAGTGATCAAAACCATCACTTTTCGTTTCTCGACCGGTTCGTGGCGCCTGCGGGACTGTATGCCCATCGTGATTTTTCATCACCTCTGATTCGTTATCAAAACCACCACTTTTCCTCTCTCCATCGATTCTGGGCGGGACGGTAAATCCATCGTGATTTTTCATCACCTCTGATACGATAAGAGACCATGGTGGTATGAAATACAGAAGGATCATCAGCAAGAAAAGAAGTGGAAAGGCAACATATCGACGACGTCCCCACATTGTGACTGTGCGAGTTATACTGTATTCAAAAAGGAAACCATCGACAGAAAATGATTAGTGGTGATTTTCCGTTGGAAAATGTGTATGATGTAAAATATCATGGCTAGCCTATATGTTTACATGCATTAACAGATAATATATACAATAACTAGAAGAGAAATGTGGTAAGAAAGTCGTATACATACGTGACTGCGTAGTTACAGGTTCGATAAGTCTCCTCAACAACAATTCACTATGTGTCTGTTGTGAACCCTCTAGTTCTCTGACACCTGCTATTATGGTAGTTATCAATGGTTTCACCTAAATACACTACAATTCAAATATATGATGCATTGATTTTTAAAGGAAAGTTGAAATAAAATTCATGCATGAACTCCCAAACTGATCATTGACAAATAAACTCATTGCTTGTTAGAAGTACAACAAGTAACAAATTCTCGAACTCCTATTACTACATCTCTACCTTCAGAAACCCATAATAGAACGATTATGTTAGAGTGAGAGCTAGCTGAGGCCAGCGTGTGTTTCTAGTTGACGATAGATAACTAACTTAGGGGGTTCTGGTATTTCGTATAGGACTTTTAAGTATAGCATACTGTGCGGCTACATTGAAATGGTATGATTTAATACTAGAGCAAATCTACAAAGTGTTTTGCATGTTGTTCTCAATATATACATCACATGCTTGCTGTGTATTATAGAACAGCATTTGTTAATATTAGTACAACCACCGTGCGTGACACGTCGGTGAACTGAGATTCTAGAAAAATATCTGTCTTGTCTATGTTTGTTTACAACCCTCAAATGTGATTGGGTGACCAAATATTTGATATTAGGCTAATCGTTGCATATCGGTTCAAACTATATTAATGCAGTCGTTGTTTCTCCTAGTGCACCTGTAGACTTGAAGGGCTAATGCTATTACACTATTTCAGCTATCCCAACTGCGATTTTGATTTTGGAAATTCAAATATTCAAAATGGCAGTAACGATAGATGAAATAGTGTAGCTGCTGTAGCATTCTTTAGTTCTTCAAGTCTACAGGTAGGCTACGGTTGTCCGGGTGTTCATATTATGTAGGCCTAGTAATACATGTACTACGAATAATCTGGTATAGGAAGGTGGTATGGGTAGATGTCTCTCACAGTCGTTCAAACAAGAGATTAGGCTGGGGTCAGCGAGGCGAATGTATTTGTGTATCTCTCTCTCTCTCTCTCTCTCTCTCTCTCTCTCTCTCTCTCTCTCTCTCTCTCTCTCTCTCTCTCTCTCTCTCTCTCTCTCTCTCTCTCTCTCTCTCTCTCTCTCTCTCAGTGAATACCCAAGCAAATGTGTGTGCCTGCCAAAATATCCCTGAATAGGTAAGTTAAAGTGTAGATAATATAACAATACAGTTGTATAATAATGTAGACTCGCTTAAAATTGGGGTATTGAAGACAATTTTCAAGTACTCTATGGCTTTCGGCTTGAAATTTTATGCCATTAAATGGCCTCCTACAGGTCCTTATTTTTTTTGAAAAAGTGCTTACCGTGGGAGGGGGCGTCCCCTACGATATTCTCCCCACTAGCCATCATGGGAGTGTTGTTTCTGCCCAGAATCAAGATTGATGTGATTGAATATGTGTGATTCGAATCTGATGGCTTTGTGAAATATGTTAGAAGTGATGCTCTTTCCTATAGAAATCAGTCGACATCAAACGATTCTGGCTCAACAAAAGTCTTACTAAAGATTGCTTCTCTTCACTCACACGACCCTTTTCTTGTGTATCAAGCACATTTTTGAAGGTGACTGATAAAATCTATATATGTAGATAACATTGGACACATAATTATCTTTTGACTGAAGGATGGCCATATTTGTCTGAAAAAATATACTTTTAGTACACTAGTTGGATATGTCTTCGACGAAGAATTTTTTTTTTCTTTTTGGAAAGATTGTCATAAAGGAAGACGTCCCTTGATAATGAGAAAAACACAACAGATTTGTAAAGCTGAGAGCTGAGATATCCATTTATCAACAACACTCTCAATTTACCAGAATTCTGGAAAATTCTTGGTTTGCAATGACCTGGAAGTTGAAATTAGCAATAGCTCAGAGATGACCCCCAAAAAAGTTGGCATACCTGTATTCACATTTGTTTTTATTTAATATATTTCAGTATTGTAACAGAAAGTGTTCCTACAGACCATCAGAAGATAATTGTAAATTGCTATAATGTACGAAAAGATGAGATCAGAAGAATGCTTTTAGAAAATACAGCAGCTATTTCACAAGCACATTTCACAGATTTTGACTGGAAACTAAAGGTAAGGGTAGCATAGATGTCAAGCCAGTGTATGCAGTACCATTAGATGTTATTCCCCAATAGTTTTCTTCATTCAGTCAAGGAAAATACGAGTGACCTAGGGAGCTTTGTCACTATGAGTCGAAAGACTCGTACTGACAACCCTTAACTCACGAGTATTTTCCGACTGAATGAAGAAAAATATTGCAAAATAGCATAATTATACCAGTGCCAGTAATATCGAAGAAAAATAGGTGAAAGTAATGGTAATTTTTAACATTTTGACTCATATTTTGAGCACAACAGAACCAGTGACGTAGAAACACGTTGTTGTGACATAGACGCGTGTTGTCGTGACGTAGAACGACCAGAGTATATATTCCATATTTTTGTTCAAAATGGCCTGTGCATGATATAATGTCTCTTACCGAATTGAAATTCCCATCTCCTGTACATAGCTTGCCATGGCTAATGATAAATTAGCATCAGTACATGAACCACTAGTTACATTAGATTTAGATTTACAGGAAGAACAGGGTAAGAAGTCAGTTACTGTGGAAATGAACGAAGAAGAATTGAAGAAAATGATAACTTCATTAGAAGCATGTTGTTGGGGACATCTCTAGCACTGGATTCCAAGCCTTCAAAAACCGGTCGCATGGTTTCCTTCTGACTAGGTCATAACTGATTGTTCTTTTATTTTGCTTCATTTGAGCTGCAGTGAACCACTTGCTTGGCCTACTGGAACATCACTTATGTTTTGGTGGGCTATTGTTAACATGTGCATATTATATACAAAAAATTAGCAAACAGGTTAGTGTATACAATGTGCATTTGATTGTTAATTAGCTGTCCGTCAGCTGTGGATGGAAAATGATAACACCCGAGGCAGCAAACAGGTTAGTGCAAACAACATTTGATTGTTACAAGCTTTAAGCTGTCTGTCAGCTGTTGATGAAAACTGAGACCAAGCAAAGTTAGTGTACAGTATGTAATATAATATATATTTAATTGTTACAAGTATTTGGTCACTTTTCGATGATAATGATAATAGAAGCAGCACAAACAGATTAGCGTTACCAGTACTATATTTATTCATTTTTGTATGAAAATGAGGAGCAATTAGGAGCAGAAAACCGGTTTAGTGTATACAATATATTTGAATGTTTACTCATCGGCTATTTTTCGATGTAATAATGTTAGTTTTAATACCACACGTTGCTGCCACTAACCCGATGTACGACATCATGATTGCGCAATGTACTCTGTAAGTCACAGTAATGTGAAGCATCCACACTGATGAATATCTCGGTCTAAAATGTAGAGAAACAGCAATTACAGTCACATGTAAAAGTAAAGAAGCACATACATGACTTTAATAAAATGTCTGCAGAAACTTACATTTTGCAATGTATTGAGTTTTAAACACAGACTTAGTCGATGTTGTTTCACATTGATGTTCCAGTAGGAATCGAAGCCACGATAAAAGTTGATTTATAAATTAAAAATAAAATGAAAACCCGATCCTCATCCATATGGCCACTTTAAAGGCATCGCGGAGTCATGGTTAGAGTGGCCGGCTTTGAATCTGCAGGTTCAAACCCCATATTGCTGCCGTTTGTTGCTGAGTGGTTAACGTCCTTGGGCGAGATTTGAACCATGATTGTGCCTCAGTCCATCCAGCTGTATAAAATTTGGGACCTGGTAGGATAGAGTTTACAATGTGAATCATTTAATCCTACGCGCATTATTTTCATCACTTTCCAATGGTCAAAATAATAGCTATTATTTTGGCCACTGGAACAATATTGGCCATTTTATTTTGGACAAAGGTAATTCTTGCTTTGATTTGAAATGTGAAAAAACAGACGTTTTCCGAATTTAATCTGGGAGGTGATAACAATAATTAAAACAACGACAATGGCAAAATTATGGAATAAAAGAACAATTTATAATTTTAATGCTCAATAAAACAAATATCCTATGATAGTAATCAATTTAGGTGTTGGACTTTTCCCCCACTAGAGGGCAGCCTCAGTATCAACACGGTTCCCCACGATCTCTATAGTACCAATGCCGCACACTACACTTACATGTATGTTGTGTAAACGCATTACGAATGGGCAAAATTATAATTGCGCTATTGTTATTTTGCAAAAAAAAAAAATAAACAACAAAAAAAATAAAACAAACTAAAAAGGAACACTTTTTATACCTTGTCACCTATGGTTACAGAGTAGAATGTAATAAAACATCACGTAACTATTACAGCTATAGATACATACAAACGATTGGATGGCATAATTTGCCTTTGTTTTCTAAAAAGTTGAGAAACCCTTAATAAAACTATACATACAATACCAGAAGACAATATGTAATGTCACTGAAGGTATATGTATTACATATACATTATACCAGAATAGTTTAATAAAAAATATTGTTTAAATCATTTTTCGAAAATCATCCGAGTAAAATATCTTATAAACTCAGTTTTTGAACCACTCTGTATTCCCAGAATCGCGCGTGCGAATGTGAAGGAAATTATATCTCAGTTTACGTTGCAACTTTAGTTACATATCTGTCTTAAGTTAAGGTCCCATGGTATTGTGCTACCCGCAATTGAAAGCACCACTGAGTGCGCCACCACAGTTGACGACTTTGAACCTGCTATGGAATTGTTCCAAATTCATAGTTTTACAGACAAGTGCAAAAAAGTAAACGAATCTCTTATACCAAATGTTGTGATACAGATATTCGTAAACGTAAAACTCGTGTAATAGTTTGATTGTACAAGTTTCTACAGACCGTCACTCGTGCCCAGTGATATAATCGAAATGTAATCAATTATCACGAGATTGACGGATGTGGCCAAAAATACATTACAAGGATATAATAATATGAGGTACTAGGACCGAAAAAATCTGTTACCTATTTCGTGATAACTATTAATTAATTAATTAATTAATTAATTAATTAATTAATTACACCCCCTTTATATCAGGGGCTCACAAAGCATGTTAGGAGTAGCACTGACATAAAATTGATACATATGCTATTATGAAATTATAGAATATATGACTAGTATTTATAAATCACAAACAGAAAAAAACAACAAAGCAAACAAACCAAAGGGAGGAAAGAGATAGTTTACTATTGACTATAAACAACAATGTTATTGATACTTTACAAAATTCGAAAACATGGCGTCAGTCACTGACGAATGTACACTATCAGTCACCTATGACGTCAGGTCAGGTCAAAAATGTTGTTCTCAGCTATCAATCACACTCTTATTTGCATATCTATTCAACATTTGCAGGGCAGAGAGAGGTTTAAGCTTGTTCCACTTTTACAGGTGAGGAAGCTTTGATCACAGCGAAATCGAAAAAAAACCCCAATCAACTCCCATCCATATTGTTGTAAAATGGAACGGTCCAAGTATTGGTTGCTCATGTGTCTATGGTAGTCGTGCATCGCACATTTTATATGGCTGGTAATTCGTGAAACGAGTAAGCCGTATAGCGTACACTCGGTATCGGGATTGTACGATAGACCCATAAATTTCGTCACCTCGAAACCTGCTCTCGTAGAAATTGCAATGGCGGAGACTAATAAGCCTGTCGGTACGTATACCATTTTACATTACATCGAGTCTGAGTATTGACAACACACTGCAAGTAGTCGCAGTCTACTTGCCTCAAATATTACTGTAAACTTACGCGGTCTTTTAAAATGGCAGCACGCTATTGTAAGAATTCTCTTCCTAGCGTCGTGAAATAAAATCGCCACATTCGTCAAGTGTATTTGTATTGGTTGGTTCTAGACCCCATAAAAAATACCTTGGATGCTGGAATTGTTGAATAGCTAGAATATGTGTGGCCAATCTTAAATGAAGCAAGCGAGTATATACAGTATTCATTCAACGTCAACGTTCATAGATGATGGCCCTGGTTAAAATCAAGTTGTAAATAAAAATTAATACAGACAACATTTCTTACTTCACAGATTCTCCCGTCAATACTTTAATCAACAATTTTGACAAATTCAATGATTGGAAGAAAACTATAAAGGGGGCTTATGATGAAACAAAAAGTTGTTTCGACGATCTTGTTAAAGTATGTGCACCACAGACACAACCGAAATTGAAGAAAGCATTTCTAAATGAAAAGGATCGGTCGCTGCTAGAATTATTCATCCAGAAGCAAAACGTTCCAAAAATTTTGGTTATCGGTCACAACAATAGCGGGAAGACGTCGTTCATCAATGAGTTATTGGGTTACCGGGCACTACCGACCTCAGATATTTCGACAGCAAGCAGAACCGTGAAGCTTCAGCATAGCGAGACGCAATATGCCCAAATAGTTGACTCAAAGAGTAAAAAAATTAGATATTGTGAGCTTAGTCCTTCACAAACCGTTCCTAACGACTTTATTGTATTACCCGAAGAAGACGGCAAGGTGAAACACACTGAAAGGACATCAGTTGAGGTCGGTCTTGATCACCAGCTACTAAAAAGTGGACTGGTATTATGCGACGTCCCAAGCTTCGACAAGAGTAATATTCTAGACCTAGTAAACCACGAGAGTGTCCAAGGAGTGCTACCACTCGTTATGTACGTTATTGATGGAAACTATGGCGTCCGTTTATGGGTGAGTAGTACACTGGAACTAAACCATATTAAAAATAAAATAACCAAAGATATATTCTCTAAAATTTGCGTGATAACTTAGTTTGAATCTTCAACAAAGGCTCAGTTTTAAATCTGTGAAAACTGTACAAGTTGTAACTGGAGTATAATTTTTCGTTCAGACAACCATAATATTCACTGAAAAATTGTTAAAATACCAACAATTAGACATGTGTTAGTCAGTGGTTGATATTATCCATAAGCAGTACATAACGGGTTGAAATCGGGATCACTGTTAAGGGCGCTGATATTTGGATACGAAGCCAAACAATCAATTTGAGTTGATTTATCGTGACGGTGTATAGAGCTACACGAAATACATTTATTCATAGATGATGTAATGCTCTTCAGGGTGTACTATAGTAATTTCCACAGCTACACATTTTTAATGAAAAAAAAACGTTCCAGGAGCAGCTTTAAGCTTTAGCTGTCTGTCTGTCTGTCTTCATTTTATTCGAATCAAAGCAAATCAGACGAACAGGAATGTTGATATGTGTGAACCACCCTTCCATCATATAACAATAGCTAAGTACTGTTCTGCTCATGTTTACTTTACACAGGACCAGGATATGTTGTGTTCACTTTACAAATTATCACCTCAATTGAAGATATTCTACATCTGTTCTAAAGTTGATATTGACAGAGTGGCTGAAGAAATGGACCAGCCGTCAGAGGACGAAGAAGAAGATGACGAAGATGACATTACATTCTCCACCGATAAGATGAAACGAACATACAAAGCACTTGTTGCGTTTGGCTTCTTTAATGACAAAGAAGATATGCATTCTAATACATATTTTCATGGCGTGTCAGTCAGAGAAGTGGCTACTTCTAGAGAAAATGGTTCAAAATCAGGTCGTTATGCTGATGATTTTGACAGAATAAAGAGAGACTACAATCAGCTTGCTATGGAATTGTTGAAACGGCGTTCGTACCGCGTGGTCTTGCCTCTTTACAACGCCCAGGCTCGATGCTGCAAAGCCCTCTTGGTTCCCAGCCTACAAACGAGGGACGTCGTTGAGTCAAAATCTACACAGAACTTAGAGTTACTGAAATACCACGTTCAAGCAGCTCGTAGACTTGTGGACAGTTATACAGTCGATATAGAGGCAGCGATTAGTGCTGCCATTGCGGTGAGTATGCCACAAATCATCACGACAGCACGAGAGATGCAGTTCAGCCCTATTGAAGTTCGTACATTTGTCCATAAAGACGAAATGATGAGACAACTTGAAGACCAAGTTCGCAACATGGTCACCATGAAACTGACGCAGAAAATCAAAGAGAAATTAACAGAGGCAATTAACATAGATAACTTGGTTGCTGAAATTAGTCAGACACTGAATATCGTAGAACCGACTGGACTTCAACATATTTCGATACAACCACAGTTTGACGGAATACAGGATAAAATAAGATGGCAGATTAACAATCATATTGTTTCCAATCGCCTTAAGAACATTCTGAAGAAAGCGAGCCATCTACTTTCCGGTACTACAGTTGATGCAAAGTGGAGAGAAGACATCGCAAAAGAGGCGCTTCACAGAATAAAACCATCAGATATCAGAGAAATAGTTTGCAACGAATTGTATCAAAAAATTGACGAATTCCAGGAAGATGTGAAAACTTTCATTCAATGTGTCGATGACTTAGCTGTGATAAGTACGGTTGGATGTGATGCCACAAGAAGCACCCCACCGAAGTTAAGGTCCCTCTGTCTTCACCATTTTCGAACGGATGCCCTGATACACAGCATTCAGAATAGAGTAGTGAAACTGAACAAGACAAACGACCTTTTCGATGAAGGGGAAAGAACTCGAGTATTCTACCAAACAAAATGGCCGTTATCGGAGGGACCAGTCGGACTGCGAATTGGAAAACGAACACAGAATATGAGCAAGGATGTCGCTGTACTATTGGCCATAGGAAGGTATGAATAAGTTCATATATATTATTGTCGTTATGTAGCAATAAATATGTGGTCTGGTGACACTTCGATGCATTAATATGTGGTTTGGTGACACTCCGATGTATAGAGTATTTTCACATAGATGTGTGTCCAATATTTACTGTTTTACAACAATGAAAAGAAAGGTGTGATGTTTCGAAGTATCGGTTCTGAACAGAAACTTTGACAACAAATTTGAAATTACAAATGTACTTGTTTTTGTTGGGAACTCATACGAGGTCTCGTTTATGAATAAATAAATACAGATTTGCATATTTTATGAAAATGCGGCACAAAACTAGCACTCTTTTGGAAGATCATTCCACACGCACAAATTTCAATCTCATAAAACCAACAAGATAGTTCAACTGCATTTCATTGTCACCCACTGTGAAAAATTAATCATCTTATATTTCTCCACAAAAAAAGGTTCGATGGAAGTCCACCATCTGCAAGTGTATTGCCTGTCCTGGCGATGGCAGACGTCGAACTTGATAGGAATAAATGTGTTGCTACTGTGGTCCCACGAATGGACGGCGATCTGTGGTCAGAACTGCAATCAGGAGGCTTGGCGGAGAGTTTCACTATAAAGGAACGACTGCAAATAGCTTGTGATATTGCCACTACGTGTAAAACACTGTCGGCAACTGGTTTTCCTGTACAGGACTTACGCGTTACTAATATACTGGTAAGTGTATGTATATATATATATATATATATATATATATATATATATATATATATATATATATATATATAAATATATATATTCATCGTTGCTTATTAACAGATGGTGTATAGTTTCACGTTTGACATCATTGCTGGTGATGATGAAACGCGAAGAAGAAGACTTTGTTGAAATACCGTACACCATGTTTTATCGACGGTCGTATAACAAGAATATAATAATGTAGATACATGTAAGTGCTTACTTTGTGTAGTCAAATTGCTTCAGGTTGATATCAAAACAAAACATTTATTAAACCGAATGCCAGTTCTGCCTAAGGTTGAAAATGTTACGATAAAAAAAGACGTTCTCAATGTGTTTATTACAGATAAAGAAATCTACACAGCTTAGACAATGGAAAGGCGTAATAAACACGCTTAAACCACGTGACGACAAAATCTCTTACCCTGATCACAAGCCTCCGTTTCACATCGCCCCCGAAGACTACAGGGATGACAATAAGGGCTACCGAAACGACAACGATAGCAGCAACGTGTATGCTTTCGGGGTGTTGCTATGGCTACTGATTGCGGGAAAGTTCATCAGACCGTCGTATGCAGAATCTATAGAAAAGTTACGTGTAGCTGTTGTAAATGAGCATAGAGTTCCTGATACCACCGAGTCACTATGCAACACATTGGCTGACAGAAAGGAGAAGCAAATAATTATTCCCTTGATTGACAGTTGCTTGTCGTATGAAAAGTCACAGCGACCAACATGGGACAAAATCTGTGCTGACATCGCGCAGTGTATCAATATACCAATTCATCCCCAGTCCAGTTCCCCTCTTCCTTTAAAGGTGACTCGAGTATGAAGTGCATTGGACCAAATATGTGCTTATATCACGTGCATGCATGCAGTGTATCACAAGTTAATCGTCAATCAAGCCCCACTTCAATTCAAAGTGTCTTGAGTATAACCAGTGAAAGGCAATACGCATGCGCAGCTCGTTGCCGATGACGGATTATGAATTGTTTGAAGGTGAAATACATGACTGTAATCACAGACAAGTAAGAAGAGTGCTGAAATGAACCTAATAAGACTACTATCATAGTACCATCGCGTTGTTGTAAATAATATGATTAATTTTAAATCACTTCGGCCATGGTTACACAACAATGTGACAATTTTACTTTTTGCATTTTAGGATTTTTTTTATTAATTGCCCTAAGGTTGATATACAAGTTCTCGCCAAGTTTTAGAAAGCGAAAATAAAGTACGGTTGTATTCTTACTTACTCATTCTAAATATGCTATCCACTTCTTTAGAAAAGGGAGTATAGTTTGATTTTTCTTAGCAATGAAGTTTTCATACTGATAAACTATTTTGACATGATAGATAAATTCTCTTTCAACCAGTTTACACAAATAAATGTCCTTAACGCTTATTAGCTGAATAACAAGGTTGGTTTATGTTCCACTGGATCCGAGTGAATGGTGCACTATTTACTGGGTGGTGTACGTGACAATTTCGTCGACAATGGTATCACACATTGTTACAACGGTCCACAGTCTCAACGGCAGTATTATAACGTTTTTATGTGCTTTGCGAAATTCAGTTTCTTCAAATAGATTACTTATTTGGTTTTAACGGTGTTAACAAATATATATTACTGCAAGCTCTCATCTGTTGAGGTTACTGTATCAAAATGGAACTTAAACTATTGAAACACTATGCACAATTGAACGGTATATAAGTGAAAACCAAACTGGTCCACACCCGTTGACTTATTCACCAGTCTGATGTGCTGGATTGAGCGCATGACTCAACACTGGAATCGTGTGACAAAAGAATGAAATGCCAGATGTGAGAAAGTTGAAAACGAACCCGTCCTTGTTGAAATCAGGTTTACACTTTCTGTTATAGATCGCGTCCTTAACACCACGTTTAAACCAACGTTGGTGCTAGTCAAGTACTTTAATATTATCCCTTGCCAGTACGTGACCTGGGCACTGTTTGAAACTTCTGAATTTGTGGTACTTAGTCGCCAGTGTTCCGGTCCGCGAACCGGGCCTGTACATTTATCTGTGGAAATCCTTGCAGCTAAACCCTATCAGTCCTAATTTAGCACACCTATATGACACCAACGTTATAATTCATTATTTTTCTGTAAAGAGCACGAATACTTCTGGTGGTCAAGCATGGGTGGTAATGAGAAATGTAGACAATTTGAATTGTAATAAATCTTGTAGGCCATAAATAAAGTGGGGTAGGGTGGTGGTATATTTTTCTCTCGATGGTCGAACAAATCACATCATATGCGACAGAAAATGTTATGTTTTCAATCAGTAGGAAAGAGTGAGTGAGTGAGTGAGTGAGTGAGTGAGTGAGTGAGTGAGTGTGTGTGCACGCGTGTGTTTATGTACTTATGTACTTATGTATGTATGTATGTATGTATGTATGTATGTATGTGTGTATGTGTGTGTGTGTGTGTGTGCGTGCGTGCGTGCGTGCGTACGTACGTACGTACGCACGCACGCACGCACGCACGCACGGATGTATGTATGTATGTATGCATGCATGCATGCATGGATGGATGGATGGATGTGTGTGTGTGTATGTGTGTGTGCGTGCGTGCGTGCGTGCGTGCGTGCATGCATGTATGTATTGTGTTGTGTGGAGCAATGGTGTATACCCTGACTTCAAAATTGCCATTATAGCACCAGATAACACGTATTCATTATAATAATACATGTACGTACTTCATTGGTACATGTGTGTCTTGTCATGCATCTGTGTTCGGAGATCTTCAGTTCAGCAACCCACACACACGTTTGATGACCATAATGATAAATGAAACTTTGTCTACAACGTCAGTTGATTCACAGTGATCTCTACATGAGCAGGACGCCTATGCCTTTCTATGAAAAGGCCGTGTATTAGCTTGAATGCAAAATGAAGTTAAAAATGGTCGCACACAGTAATTTAATAGTTGGACAATAACAACAGTACAGTTGTGCTGTGTTATCAATGTACAGTTGTGATAGCATAGTTCTGCTACTCTGCATCGCTTAAATGGTCATAGGTCACGCACCTGTGCCACTATTTTAACCTAAATGTTAAAACACGTCTTATCTGTACCTTGAAATGAGTAACATATTTCAACATAGAATTCACTGGTTTATGTATATGTATTCCATATTGTGTGTATTTCCACATAACTGGTTGATGTATATGTATTTCCATATTGTATGTATCTCCAAATAACTGGATTGTGTATATGTATTTCCATATTGTGTGTTTCTCCACATAACATGTTTATGTATATGTATTTTCATATTGTATGTATCTCCACATAACTGGTTGTGTATGTGTATTTCCATATTGTGTGTATTTCCACATAACTGGTTGATGTATATGTATTTCCATATTGTATGTATCTCCACATAACTGGTTGTGTATGTGTATTTCCATATTGTGTGTATTTCCACATAACTGGTTTATGTATATGTATTTCCATTTTGTGTGTATCTCCACATAACTGGTTGATGTATATGTATTTCCATATTGTGTGTATTTCCACATAACTGGTTTATGTATGTGTGTTTCCATATTGTGTGTATTTCCACATAACTGGTTGATGTATATGTATTTCCATATTGTGTGTATCTCCACATAACTGGTTGATGTATATGTATTTCCATATTGTGTGTATTTCCACATAACTGGTTGATGTATATGTATTTCCATATTGTGTGTATCTCCACATAACTGGTTGATGTATATGTATTTCCATATTGTGTGTATTTCCACATAACTGGTTGATGTATATGTATTTCCATATTGTGTGTATCTCCACATAACTGGTTTATGTATGTGTATTTCCATATTGTGTGTATCTCCACATAACTGGTTGATGTATGTATATTTCCATATTGTGTGTATCTCCACATAACTGGTTTATGTATATGTATTTCCATATTGTGTGTATTTCCACATAACTGGTTGATGTATATGTATTTCCATATTGTGTGTATCTCCACATAACTGGTTTATGTATGTGTATTTCCATATTGTGTGTATCTCCACATAACTGGTTTATGTATATGTATTTCCATATTGTATGTATCTCCACATAACTGGTTGTGTATGTGTATTTCCATATTGTGTGTATTTCCACATAACTGGTTTATGTATGTGTGTTTCCATATTGTGTGTATTTCCACATAACTGGTTGATGTATATGTATTTCCATATTGTGTGTATCTCCACATAACTGGTTGATGTATATGTATTTCCATATTGTGTGTATTTCCACATAACTGGTTGATGTATATGTATTTCCATATTGTGTGTATCTCCACATAACTGGTTGATGTATATGTATTTCCATATTGTGTGTATTTCCACATAACTGGTTGATGTATATGTATTTCCATATTGTGTGTATCTCCACATAACTGGTTGATGTATGTATATTTCCATATTGTGTGTATCTCCACATAACTGGTTGATGTATGTATATTTCCATATTGTGTGTATCTCCACATAACTGGTTGATGTATATGTATTTCCATATTGTGCGTATCTCCACATAACTGGTTGATGTATGTATATTTCCATATTGTGTGTATCTCCACATAACTGGTTGATGTATATGTATTTCCATATTGTGCGTATCTCCACATAACTGGTTGATGTATATGTATTTCCATATTGTGTGTATCTCCACATAACTGGTTGATGTATATGTATTTCCATATTGTGTGTATCTCCACATAACTGGTTGATGTATGTGTATTTCCATATTGTGTGTATCTCCACATAACTGGTTGATGTATATGTATTTCCATATTGTGTGTATTTCCACATAACTGGTTGATGTATATGTATTTCCATATTGTGTGTATTTCCACATAACTGGTTGATGTATATGTATTTCCATATTGTGTGTATCTCCACATAACTGGTTGATGTATATGTATTTCCATATTGTGTGTATTTCCACATAACTGGTTGATGTATATGTATTTCCATATTGTGTGTATTTCCACATAACTGGTTGATGTATATGTATTTCCATATTGTGTGTATCTACACATAAATGGTTGATGTATATGTATTTCCATATTGTGTGTATCTCCACATAACAGGTTGATGTATGTGTATTTCCATATTGTGTGTATTTCCACATAACTTTTTTTATGTATTATGTATTCCATATTGTGTGTATCTCCACATAACTGGTTTATGTATGCGTATTCCATATTGTGTGTATCGCCACATAACTGGTTTATGCATGTGTATTTTCTCTACAACTTGGTGTCAACGGCAATTTTGAGTCCACCAAGTCAGGTGATTGAATCATTTATTCAATTTGTCTAACTGGTCTACTTCATATCTCATAGTTATATGCTGCGATTAAACATGTCTATCTTCAGATGAAATCAAAATAATGTCGAGAAATGTTCGGATCTAATATCCCATTAATGCAGAATATTTTGGTTGACACGATGATATCGGACACTTTGTGACTATGGAGGTCAGTGATAGGTGACATTTGACATAAATTCCACCAACCATGACTAGGATTTTGTCGAATCGAGAGAGAAAATCAATCAAAACAAACAAATAAACCAGTAACCAACCAACCAACCAACCAACCAACCAACCAAACAAACAAACAAACAAGCAAGCAAGCAAACAAACAAACAGACAATCAATGTTTTGTATTATATTGCGTTGTCATAGTGCATAGTGACGTCACAGTATGTGCGATAGTAGAAGGAAGTTCACTGGAAACCATAGACCATCCACGAGGGTCTATGTAGAAACATATAAATAATGACAATGAAATTATTTACAGGAGTTAAAAAGAAATGTGAGCATTGTAATAATTTTGGTTTATTGAAGAAGTTGTAATTTCATCACTACATGAAGACACATGATTTTGGTATTTGCATCGAAAACAAAATACTTCGTCACTTACAAGTCAACGTAGGTCCCTATAATCGTGTACATGATTTATTGCCGATAAAGTAAAGTACAATCGATTCCTGACATAGTCAAACTCTATAGAAGTCACTGCACTGCGCATGAGCCACAACCGTGACCTATTCTCAATAATTATTCTCTGTACGCTCTCTGCTGTGCGCAAACAGCGAAAACGCATTGTAATGACAGTAGCAAGTCCGTGTGTATCAGAACCCCCTTTTTGTCTCAGTTGCCTCGTATCAAAATGGCTACTGCTACCATATCAAGTTCTTGGAGTAGTGAAGGGATAAGACATAGATCAGCGGGAACCGAACCAAAGGGTGTTGTAACTAAAATCGTGTCACTAAAAGATGAATTTTCAGCATTTTCACGCGATTCCAAGACTATACAGCACATAACACAACAGACCCAGGGGAAATACCGGGAAATGAAACAAGCTCTCTCTGAGAAATTGCGCAAATCAATGAATGATTACAACGTTAGCTTCCTCAGCAGAGAACACGTGGAGAAAATTGACAAAGTTAAACATGGACCAAATCTAATCGTCATCGGACAAACTAATTCTGGAAAGAGTTCCTTAATAAACGAGTTACTTCAAGGTACGGTGCTTACAATGCGACAGATCCCGTGTACAGCACGGCTAGTCAAAGTTAGATATGGTAAACCACAGCGAGTAATGGTGGTCTCACAAACTGGGAAGGTCTTAGAAGAGAGAGCGCTGAAGAAAAAGGCAATTCCAAAAGATCTGGTTGAACTAACAGAAGAACAACGCCGTGATTCGAACGTAATCGGTAGCTACGTTTTGGCAGAAATTGACAACGAATTTCTAGCGAGTGGGATAGAAATAGTGGACTCTCCTGGATTGCAGGAAAACGAGAAACTGGATGAACTGGTACTGAACGAGTTGGTGAAAAGTGTGCCCTTTGTTGTTTATGTACTTGACGGCAAGAACCAGTTTACAGAACAGGTGAGATCGGTAGATTTGTATTTGTTTTTGATAACTGAATAATTACCAAAACAGTCTTTTTCTTTTTAAAAAAAATCTTGTTTTTTTTCAGAAAAAAACCCACCTAAAATGTATATCAATAACCGCTCGTTAACACAAATTATGTCGCTGACACACAACTTTCATTTTGTAATTGTTAGGATCGAAGTGATATCAGGAAGATACACAGTAAATCTAGCGCCATATTTTATGTTGTTACCAAAGTTGATCGTGACCAAGACGACCCAAACGACGAGATGTCCGTAGTAGCTGAAAAGAAGAACCGTGCTTACAACAGCTTGGTTCGGGAGGGTCTTCTACCAGATGATGTACCCATGGAAGAATGCGAGTACTTCCATGGCATCTCAAATTGGAAGGTTAAGGAATATCGCAGAAAGAAGCAGACGGGTCCTAATCCATTCGTCAATGATTTCTTGAGATTTCAGCGGTGTCTCTGTAACTTTGTATGTACGTCTTTGAATGCCATCATTCTAAGCGCGAGTAATATTCTTCTGACTTCACACACTGGTTGTTTGAACTTCTTCATCGACGCCGCAACGAAGGCAAAAGAAAGAGAAGATCGCACTGTTGAACAGGCTAGACTACTAAAGAGGTGTGCAGATATTGAAGACAAAGTGTTTACGGAGGCACAGGAAAAGCTGAATGGCGAGAGATCAGAGATGAAATCGTCCATTAAGAGTGTGATGAAAACTCAGGAACACAACATCATTTCACGAGTCAAAAAGTACAAGTTCAGAGATATACCAGCCGATCAAGTTGTCAAGAAGGGGGCCATGTATGAAAAATGTGTCACACAAATTGAAGAATTTGTCTTCGACTGCATTGGTGTCAACGTTGTTTCAAATCTTCGTAAACGGTTTGAAAAACAAGACAAAATCTTGACAAAACTGGCAAGAAGCATTGCACAGATAGGCAGGGATACTGGTGACCCACGAGTGGCAGCTGTATTGAAGAACTGCACTATGGCTTCATACAAAGCAGAAACTATAAAGTTTGTAAAAGATCAAAACACCTCTTTGCTGTCAAAAGTGAAAACCTGGTTGAAAAATGTCTTCGTCAACCCACTACGAGCCTTCCGTTCAGAAATTAAAATCGACGAGAAATGGAAGGCCACTGTCGCGGAGAAAGCCCTGGAGGGAATTGATATTAATAGTGTTACTGATCAGTTGATTGCTCAGGCTACAGACCATCTCGAACATTGTCGATGCCAGTTCACGAAAGCCACTGAGAACGTCGCAGCATTACTGAACTCTGTTCATGTATGCAACGAGGAAGACAAAACACAACTTCGTAAATTCGCCCCAGACGTAGCGTCCCTCGAACTCGCTATGTACACAATCATCGACAGAAGAGAATTTGGAATGCCCACCCTTGATGGAAAGAAGATTGGTGAAGGTGGTCAAGGAAGTGTATATGAATGTGGGAGAATGGGTACACCTGCCATTGAATGTGTGGTGAAAATTGTGAACATGAAACCTGGTGCTCATATCAACACAGACGTGGCCATGGAAGTACACTACACAAGGTAAGGAAATATTGGATGTAACAATCGTGAAATGCGCATTGACGAATTGCAAAGACGAATTGCTGTTTTGGTGTTTTCTCTCTCTCTCTCTCTCTCTCTCTCTCTCTCTCTCTCTCTCTCTCTCTCTCTCTCTCTCTCTCTCTCTCTCTCTCTCTCTCTCTCTCTCTCTCTCACACAAAGTGTTATTAATATTCCAAACTCCAGGTCCATTGAACATGAACGGATATTGCCACTCTTGGCTAGCATCAAAGTTGACGACACTCTATATCTGATTACTCAGCGGATGAAATGGGATTTGCAGAAAGCACTGCCCCATTGCAAACGACCGAGAGATAGACTGAGAATAGCACTTCAGATTTCTGAGGGACTTGAATACTTACACAGTCGAGGACTTGTCCATAGAGATATCAAGACACCAAATATTCTGGTAAGTCAATGCCACGGCACATTTAGCCTCATTTTGGCTTATCTCTTAAGGACTCGACCGAGACTGAAGGCCTTCTGATACAAATTGTCAAGATTTCATTTGGTGTTTCTATATCGTTGGAAATTTAAGTGCTGGATATAAAGAGAGAAGTTGGTCGAGGAGCATCTTCAGTTAGTCTACTCAACTGGTTCTCAACATCTAGATTTTGTATTTCCGGCCGCATTAAAGACAAACCTTTGGAATAGTGTCGGGTTGTAGTTTTGAATGCATCTTGCTTTGAACAGGGTCACTTACGTTCTCTAGATAATGTAGAATTTATTTAACTTGAAGTTAAGCAGGTTTTGATATATCAAGTCACCATACTTATTTTACATGAATGTAATTTGTTTCGTTTTGTCTTTTAGTTAGATGACCGAGGCCGTGTGAAAATAGCTGACATGGGCCTTTGTAAAGCAGAGGCGTTGATGAATGCCTCTATTGTGGGTTCACCCCTTCATATGCCACCCGAGCAAATGCTTGGCATGCGTTACGACAAATCCGTGGATGTGTATGCCTTCGGTATACTTCTATGGTTTATTTGTGACGGTACGGGACAATTACCGACAAAAATGGTAGCAGGTATGATGGTGTGTCCTCAATTGATGAGCGCGGTGGGTTGCCGTCCAGAGAAACTACCCCACTTTGACGAAAGAAGTTGGAAACTGATGGAAAGTTGTTGGACGGGAGATTGGTCCGAGCGACCGACTTTTACACAAATCACCGAAGAACTCCGATCAATATTGGGCCTCCGTAGTTCAAAAATGGGACAAAAGAACTAGTGGGTCAAACAGTACACCCAAAAATGAATATCCAGAAGATAATTTCCAACATTTTGTGTGTGGTTTCCCAACCAAAGTGAAATAACTGAAATTACCTGAGACTCTGAGGTACATTTTTCATTCAAATATGTATTTTTGTTCCAAAATTGAAAGAAAATATATAATATGATCACGATTTAAGAAACACAGTCCGAACCTCTATACTTTCCAAAACTTGCAGTAGTAACATGTTTTCTGGCCATTTAGTAGTGGGGTCGCCACTAGGCCATGTGATTCGCGAGAACATTTACCAGGAAATGACATAATGAGAACGTTGAGAATGTAATAATGACACAAATCCTGCCAAATTACCAGAATTAAAAAAAAAACTCTCTTGAACGGCAAAAGTTAAAATTTAGACCAAACATTCACACGTCTTCGATTATATCCTTGGAGCATGTCAGTTCACTGACAGCTAAATGATTATCGAGGAGCTCGAGAGAACTGTAAGAGCTGATAAATTTGTCTGAGGATTTCCACTAGGCCATATACGTCATAAAAGCTTAAGAGTTCAAGAGGTCAACACAGACAGGTGAACTTGTTGTAAGTACCAGGCAGCATTTTACAATGGCATGATCTCATCGATCGATCAAATCGGCGTCAATAGGGTCGACAAAAGTTGTATGTTGCCACATCAGTGATTGGGATTGTATGGCAATTTTGCACAGGACATTCGAGATGAGAAGTTGAACTTTGACGTCGTTTATAATTCATTGCAAGTGAGACGGCCGCTGTATTTTGTCACTTGAATATCAGTTATTTACAACGGTACACTAAGTCTTCAAGTATTTACGACGTCACCAGACATTCTTTCATCAAAACATTTATTAGGAATAAACGAATATTAAACATCAAGAAATGTTCAATGTACTTCTTACTTTTCTTTCAGAAAGCGTGAATAGAACTATATCTACAATGGCCAAGTTTCTTTGACGAATGTTTTGCTTGCAGTGGCCTACTTGTAGTCTTGAAGGATGGCTGACTCTACTACTATTTCAGCGATCCTAACTGCCATTTGTGACGCGTTTTTTTTCTTCAAATTTAGCCCATCCTTCCTTCAAAACAACAAGTAGGCCATGTTTGCATATATCGAATATACGTCTAGAAATGTTGGCAATGATTTACAAGGAGTTCACTGGGTAGTGGTTACTTACATGAACGAACAAATAAAGTTGTTCAGGACAGTTAAATATGCCTATATTTAGATATGTATGTTTTGGCCGAGATGTACAACAGAACAAAAATATGTGTTCTCATTGAGTGGCTGCCAATTTGTCTCGTTATTTGACCCCTGACTTCAATGATCTCTTGACTAACACAACGCATGACCCCCGGATCGACGATCCACCAAAGGTAGCCTTGTTTTAACGATGCAAATTTATTAGCTTTGTAGCATTTGATTTGGGTCACAGTGTTTGATCTCAGACTAAAAAGATCTTCTATTGTTTTTGACTGTACTTAGGCAACGTTAGCCCAACCGCCCCGGGACGAAGGCATACATATTTTGCCAAGACTTATTTTTGACAGATATGAATTGACAGCTGTCTTATTATCACAATTATTAACCTACCTGTAGACTTGAAGGACTAATGCTATTAGGGCTACACTATTTTAGCTATCCTAACTAAAATCTTGACATTTCTTTTAATTTTCGCCTGAAATTAATAAAAAATCTAAATGGCAGTTAGGATAGCTGAAATAGTGTAGGCCTAGTAGTATTAGTCCTTCAAGTCTACAGGTAGGCTACACAATTATCTATCTGGATCAGTGAAGTTATTAGTGGGTCGACATCTTTAAAATGGTCGAATTGAGAGAGAGAGAGAGAGAGAGAGAGAGAGAGAGAGAGAGAGAGAGAGAGAGAGAGAGAGAGAGAGAGAGAGAGAGAGAGAGATGTACACATATAAAAATAAATGGGAATTGATAGGACTGAGTTGAAAAAGAGTAATACTACATACCGAGGTGCTACTAGGATCGTATAAATTCATTTATTTCATATACATTGTGACAATGCTACGATTTATCGGTGCTTGTGATGTAGGAATCCCTGAAGCCCACGACGTAATGAAATAAAACGACGAATAGACTCTTCCCAAGTACTGGAATTTCCCCCAATTCAGTTATTAGCCTTAAAACAGAAAGAACTTTCATTTTTATATACAAATGTTATTTTCAGAATCACGACACGCTTTCTTCCGTTTGAAAATGGTTAGTTTCACTCGCGCATGTATCTTTTTCTTCTAAAATATAAATTGCATCGAAATGTCACTTGTAACTATTCCAGTAGTTGTACTTTCATATGTGAGCACATGTAGCCTTGGATTATCGAAAGTGAAAGTGTAGAAGCCACTAAATTACTCTACTGATACAGGTAAGTCTGAACCGAATTAGTTAACTACATTCCGGTGTTTTGTAAAACTACCCCCTCCCCACAAACTATTAAAATTGTGTTTACAGTGTTGCATGTCGATTTGATAAGTTATATGGTGTCTTGTAGGAATATTGTTTATTTCTAATATGTTAAATCAGAAAACAATCGAGTATACTTTTTGTAAACATGTAAAATGTTCATGATCCAACAAAGTTATAAAGTTACATCATAGATTTCCTACACTTTCAGTAGCGTGAGGATTTAGCTTTTTTTCGTTTCTTTTTTTACTTTGTACTTTGTTGGTCCGAGGACATTTGATTTTAAATCATGCATATTCATTGAGTCGCACAACAAGCACATAACACACCGCATCACGATTTGTTTGTTACCTCAATGGAGTCTGGGAGCTCAGTCTGTTTACCTCATGCTCTACCTTTAAGACTGGGAAAAACTGTTTGGGTGACCCCCACAATTGACCTACTATATAACCCAAAGAAATATGTAATGTATATGACATTCCTGTCGTGACCAGTCAGTATCTGTATCCTGTAGATAAGCACCATTTGCATTAATATCAATTCCCCAAACTATTTGGTTAGCTTACCCCACAAAGAAACAGTTCTACGAATATTCGATCGTATATAATAGAATTGACTTCTATTTGTATACTCCATTGATAATGCTATGATGTAGTACGTAGTGTTATTATTATTATTCTAAGCATGTACTGTAACAAGCTAGACTATCATAAAGTATTTTCCATGTACTAGAATTCAACGAATAAGCATTAGTCACACACATAGAAAGAGCTTTCACTTTCGATTCACTTTTACTGTACATTGACAAGTTTTTAATTTTATTTATGTGGCTGAACCTATCTAACCTCGAGATATAGGAAGTGACAGTGTAGACGACATAGAATTACCCAACTCTTGTATGAACGCAAATTGCTTAGGTGTTGTTTACTGCATTCCACTTCGTTCTAAAACAGTCATCTGTCTGCAGTGACCTTGCCAATTAATAAATGGCCACCCTGACCATTTGTGTTTTGTTTCACGCATGACAATACAGAAATCAGCATCTAATCTAACCAGATCTTATTTAAAATCTTCATTTCCTCTTATGGAGTTCACTCTTGGCATATAGATGGGGATTTGATATTTATTTTATTTATTTATTTTATTTATTTTCACCAGAAATTGTACAAAGGGTACATAACTGAAAAGAAAAGGAGCAGGAAAAGCAAATAAGTCAATAAGCTACAAGTTCTGACAAAATTACTTCCAGCTAATAATTACACTAAGACTAAACGAAAACACACAAAAAGAACAAAATATTCCTGGTGAGGCCCATGGATATAATCCACTAGGGACTAATCTAGTCCATAGTCCTAAGTTAATATATATATATATATATATATATTTATTTATTTATTTTGGAATTTTAATGTGTAAAACTATTTTATAGTAGTTTCCTATTTGAAAAATCAATGTTAAACAATATTGACTAAATCTGTGTTTGTTTGTAACTCAGTACATTGCCACAAGCTTAAAATGTGTAAAAAGTTTGATATTGTACGTACAATAACAAACATGTCAGATATTTGTTATGGTTTTGCAATTTATTGAGTTACACATTTATATTAATTTATATTGATAAAAATATTGATTTTTCAAGTACGAAGCCATGAGTAATATTGTTTTATTAATTAAATATTAATTAAAAAATTAAAATTAAATACCCAAGCCTCATCCATATATGGCCACATCAAAGTGTTAAAGAAAAATTTGATAACGCATAGTGCATCTGCACTTATTTATTAGTAATTTTAGCTTTTCACTGCAGAACAGCCATGCAACATATTATTAAACCACGTTTTCTGTTATATAATTTCCTCGATCCGAAAGCAGTTATTAGCCATGAAACCAAAAACGCTTTCACTTTAAACTGTAGTCTTTATAAAATTATATACATTTTCGTTTTAGCAACGGTTGTCATTATTTTCGTCCATTTTGCCTTGAAAATTCACTTGTACGGTACTAGTTAGTTTCATCGACATGTGTGGGAATGTGGTGTGACTCTAGGGTCATCGAAAGTTAAAGTGTGATGTATTTTTCATCTTCACAATTACCAAACTCTAAGTATGAACACAGGAGATTTAGTCTGTGTAATTCTGTTGACATTATCGTCCGCCTTATGTAACCGTGTCAGGTAGTACATACCGATGCCATCACTTGTGCAGGGTCTTACAGAAATATTGACTTGTTTCAAGTGACACTACCAACCCATATAAAGTGAACTTTACTAGACTTGATAGAAACCTACACATCTTATTTGATATGAAATTTTCTCTTGCTTTCGTAAACAAAAGGATCGAAAAGGTTTCTCTAGACCATGCTAAAGAGGATTCCTCAATGAATGAATGAATAAATGAATGAATGAATGAATGAATGAATGAATGAATGAATGAATGAATGAATGAATGAATGAATGAATGAATGAAATGAAATGAAATTTTTTTTTTCATTGTGAACAATGGATGAAATTGTAGTTGCATAAATACCCCAGTTGGCATTATTACACATGGTCGGTTGTAATGTGAAGACTGTGTTTTCTCTGGAATGTACTTTTCTGACAATGGTCACTATATTTTTTCCAAAGACACTCATTATCTATTCTTCAGATTTTAATATTAGTTGTTTTCATGATGTAGACTAGCTATTAATGATCATCTGTGAGTCAACGAAGGTGACATTTGACCCCACCAGAACAATTTTCACTCTACACAGATTAAACAGAACTGTATCAGCATACAGTCTAGTTGTAACGCATGACCAGACTTAGCCACCATTTTCAGAGTTTATATCTGAATTTTTTAGCACTGTTCTTATTATTTTTACAGTACCATTTAGCGTATGAGTATTTTATGTATTTGTGACATACAAGTCACATACTAAACATACTATTTCGATACAAGAAAACGAGCTGGTTGCCTTGGTAATTGAGTAACCATGACACTGGCTGACAACTTATGCTCTGATATCCATCGTTACACCATATTTACATATGAAATGACACCATTTTAAAGATTGTAATTTATATTATACTGATATCCACACTATACACACTCAATGACTTTCCAATATACTTTTCAAAAGTGAAAGTTTAGTGTAATATGTGACATTAAAATACCTTATTTGTTAATAGTGTATTATATGCCTGCTAAAACTACTGTACTGTGACCCAGACTGTGTGACCTACACAGGTGCACATATTTTGAGTTTCCATTGTCATCAAATGTCTGTCGTGCCTGACATACATATGACCTATTCTAATGTAGTATTATTTCCAAATTATTGCTCAGAAAGTGTCAATTTGCTGGGAATACTATCCTTCAAATTATCATATATCTGGATTAGAGTAAAATATCTCAAAATAATCATAAAAAAACAAAACGTGGAAATATTCATAAAGAGTTCAATTATATTGTTACTATGTACACAGTGTGTGACACCCACAAACGTCAACATACTTCTAGTCAAAAACCAACAATAGATGTAGATTAGATACATCCCCACCCCCTGAGGAAATACTAACTTTCATACTCTGTTGATACATAATGGAAGACATAGTGACACTGAACCTAGAAACGTCTTCTGCATTTGTTTGTATGACCAAATAGTTAATGAAAATCATTTAAACATTTATTATTTTCCTATTAACAGCGCTGTAATACTGCCAATTTATTGGGTCACATGCACACTGCATTGTAACATTACACCATGCATGCTTGCATACAAAACATGAATAGTATTATTTCCACGTACGTCCTTTTCGCTGAAATGTCTCGATTTCATTTTAATTGGAAAAGGAGATTAGTGGCAAACTATTTTAAGTTTTAGTTCCAGTCGTCTGAATTGTCATCTTTTTTTTACTTGAGTCAAAGCCGATGAAAAGAGAAACAAAAAACGAATAAAAAACCCTCTGGCTTTTTGCCATCATCCACATAAAATCAAGTGGAGATATTGTTTGTAGGGTCTGCAATGTCAGTGACCTTTGGACTATTTCTACTACATTACCTTCTTGAACACATGAGTCCTCAAGACTTTTGTGTTTCCCAACAGTGGCATTAATTGTACTAAACCATCGCATTGATATTTCAGCCACTGAACCCCGACACACTGCAGGATTACAAAAAGTACACAGTTAACTAGAAATGTGAAATTTAGAAATCAATATTCTCGGCATAAATTATATGTCTTTGGACACTTCTGACAGCAGTCATGTGAATTACTTGTACACTGCGAGTTACTTTGACACTGGAAATCTGACATGGGTCATAAGACCATTGTTAGAATGTAAACACACTGATTGATTGATTTTTGTTCCACAAGGTTGGTAAATAGTAATTATGACCTTCTCTAGCTCTAGGTCAAGCTGTTGTTAATTTTGATTACTTTCATGTGAATTATTGAATAAATTCTACATAAAGTTTTGACTCCTGAAAAGACAGGCATCTTTTGCTCTAATATGTTTGTGGATAGTGGATCTTATTTGTAGAGATAGAATATCGGTTAAATAATTCATCGCATGCTTACTTCGTGAAGGTGAGATACTGGTCGAAATTTATCATTTATAGACAAGCGATTCTATGGCCGTCACTACCCCGGATGTTGAGCCAGGAGGTGAGTCAGGCCAGATGATCCAAGGCAATTAACAATAAAGTCAATAATGTTTTGAATAATGTGACGGGGCAAGGCTTTATATAATATTGTATCAATAGTTATTTACTGATCGTGTAATTTTTCAGTCGTGCAGTTTCACAGTTTTTGTCAGTACCGCTGCTTACTTTTATCTGACACCGTTCACGTTGTTTGAAGTTTTTCTAACTTAGATATGATATGCCCAATGGCGGTGTTGTCATCAAAGCACGACATAATTATCTCCCAGAGGTCCTCTTTACAGCCACTAGGTTTCTGGATATCCAATTTACTTAATAGCTGTTCCACTACTTCGCCCGTGTCTCCGTCCTCTCGATGACACCACAGTAATAGATGTCCGAGTTGTTTGATATCACTCGAGGCATTTTCACCACGTAGGATTTCATAGTTACCCTCCATAGTATTGATGACAGCATGGCTGTCGGTTGTCAACTTTTGTGGAAATGAAGAAAAGAAAAACGGTTACGAATAAAGCGAACAAGTAAAACCTGGTGTAAAACAAATAAAAACTAGTGTAATGTACATAAAATTTATGGAATAGTAGTGGCCTGCATAAAAAAATAATGCGGAATATCATCTGTTGATATAAAAAATTTCAAGTAAGGTGACAAGGTAAATGCGCTAAGAATGGATGTATGGATGTCTGAC
This sequence comes from Glandiceps talaboti, assembly GCF_964340395.1. NCBI lineage: Eukaryota > Metazoa > Hemichordata > Enteropneusta > Spengelidae > Glandiceps > Glandiceps talaboti. The sequence goes on along the minus strand of NC_135556.1, from coordinate 10,225,281 downwards.
TGGATAGAAGGAAGAATATATTGATGTGTGGGTGGGTGGGTGGGTGGGTGGATGGATGATGGATGGATGGATAGATGGATGGATGGATGGTGGATATATGGATGGGTGGATAGATGGATGGAAGTCTGGATGGATGGAAGTCTGGGCGAATGAATGGATGGATGGGTGGATATGTGGATGGATTGATGTGTATGGATGGATATATAGACATTTAAATTGATACATAGATAGATAGGTAGGTCTGGTAGGTAGGTAGGTAGATAGATAGATAGATAGATAGATAGATAGATAGATAGATCATTAGATAGATCATTAGATAGATAGATAGATAGATAGATAGATAGATAGATAGATAGATAGATAGATAGATAGATAGATAGATAGATAGATAGATAGATAGATAGATAGATAGATAGATAGATAGATAGATAGATAGATAGATAGGTAGGTAGGTAGGTAGGTAGGTAGGTAGGTAGGTAGGTAGGTGAAGTGAAATTAATGGCTGTGTATCAATACATACCATCACAGTTTCTGGTTTTAGATTGTGAAAGAGTACACCATTTTTATGGATAGCTTCAATCCCCTTTGCGATATCAAGTTCAATTTTAAGTTTTTGTTGGTATGATGAATGGGCATCCTTCAGGGTCTCGAAACTCTTCTGATGTACAATATATAAAGTGTCTGGATCTGGTAACCACCAACCATTAATACACAGAAAGTGTTCGTTGGGCTTTAGTAAACTATAGGGAAAAATAAAATGCAGTCTGTTATCGGTATCGCTGCATATATCTGTACGACCACTAACTTAAAGGTCCCCAAAAAGAAAATATTTTCGGTTCATTTATATAAATCAATCTTTGTGCTCAAAATAACACAAAATACATCCTCCAAAAAACACCCATCCAACCAACCAACCAACCAATCAACCAACCAACCAACCAACCAACCAACCAAACAAACAAACAAACAAACAAACAAACAAACAAACAAACGAGCAAAGAAACAAACAAAGAAACAAACAAAGAAATAACACACTTTTCAATTCATATCAAGAAATCAATATTCACAAATTTATAACGACATGAAATGTATTACCCAACATGAAAGTAATATTAATCAGCACAGCAAGGAATTCAAATAATCTCGATTTTTTTTCAATGTCGTTATTTTTCTTTAACTTGCTTTGCTTTGGCGTTTGCATTTGTCAACTTATTGAGTTATGACGTCACTGATCATGTTAGGGAAACAGTTGTAAGGTTAGCACAGTTACAAGAATAGCACAGACATAATGTGTTAATATACTTACACCGAGTAGTACAGACTAATAATTGTCTGTATCCAGATATTGCCTGCTGACCTTCTAATTTCCCGAACAACGTACTCCTTGCCATCATCTGGTTTCCATCCACCGACACAGTGATACACGTTGCTATACTGGCCACTGCATACCAAATCTCCAAGTACCATAACACCACGTTTCACTTCATGTTCAATGCTCCTGCTTTGAACTTCCAACGTAGCAAGCTCTGGAACCATCTTGGACATAATCGCTAGCACTTTCTTGAGATCAAAGAAAACGTCCTTTCTTAAAGATAGAATAACCTTCATTGATGTTTGAAGACCCACCTGATAGACTTCAACAAGTCGTTTACATCGCTTAATAATGTCATCTACTATGTCTTTGGTGAGTTTTGAAAGTAGAGCTTCACATATTCTATCAGCATCTTCTCGCGATGGGTCTTTCAAAGGGTTTTTGGCGAAGAAAGGAAAGGTTGTATTAAACATAAAATCAACATCATAGATTTCAAGAAGCTTCCTTTGCATCGTTTTCTTGATGGCAGATAAGCAACCCACAGAAATAATTTCAAAAGCTGAAATCACTTCTAAATCCTTTCTCTTCAGGATAGGGTCATCCAAAATACTCTCGATGCGGTCGAGTTCAGTTCCAAGGTACTGGAGAATTTTAGAAACAAACTTCTCTAACTTTTCAACGTGATTGAGAAGGTAATTTACGATGCGATTACGCATTTCAAAGCCAAGTGATAGATACTCTAAATACTTCTGGAATTGATCGGGAATTTCATGAAGTTTGTGACGGACATATTTCTCGATATCTTTAAGGAGTATATTTAAGTGAAGGCTAGCAGCAGTTAATGGAAGACTCAGCAACATGGTGTCGATACAAGCACGTACCTCGGCCGTCGAGACTTCAATCATTTCATTAAGAATTGATTGCACCGACTTCCTTTCTCCTTCGATGAAGACGCTAAATGAGTGGATTAGATTTGAGGTCACGTTGGCGACGGCTTTCCATGCATCATCTATCTTAGCACGAGCCTTATCAATTGTAGAAGATGAAGTTGTTCCATACTTGGAAACGAGTCTGTGACATATCAATTCAGATCTCAGTTTGATGATAGCACGATCAGTTGATTGGCGGAGATATTGGTCAAGGTATGCAGCTAAATTTAAATTCAGCGAATTGAAGCTTGATCGGAATCTATCTGTGTCATCAGGTGGCTTACTGTCCTGGTTCACACGTACGCTCTTCACGATCTTCAAAGACAGGCAGTGGAACACATCTACATGTACATTTGGTAGATCTGCATCTGACACGGTTAGAGAAATGCCGTTTTCCGTCAAACCGTTCTGCACCTTTTTAATCTTTTGGTCACATAAGGTCGAGCACGGTTCTGTGTCAGAATCTGAATCTGAAGAATCATCCATCATTGAAGCCTTGATGTCTTCCTCTGTCTTATTACACACGTAGAAGAGTTGCATTTCGGGATAGTTTTCTCGGAAGAATTGAATTGTCTGGAGATCCTGCATTCGAAATTATGCACACAAATAGTAACTTGGAGGAAGGATCAGAATTTATGGCAGTTTTGGGATGAAGGCGAGGTAGGGGCTGCAGAGAAATATCTTGGTCATTTGTTACGTAGAATATCTCCCTTAGGGCTGGAGAAAATTTAAAGCTACCCCATATCATCCTTTCTTGGTCTTTGATTGGGTCACTTCAATGACCCAAATATCAAGACACACTCTTTCAACTCGCAAGGATTTTTTGTGTCCATTTGCTCTGCCTCATCCCAGTCATAAATTCTGCTCTTTCCCAAATACCACCTAAACAATTCGCTTTTTTTAGGAAACAGTCATTATTTGATTCTTGCTGGTGACATATATCACTTAAGAATGTCTTAAGTTCATTTCAGTTACAGATTTTAGCATAGTGTACAATGATCACTTTTCAGGTGCGACTAACGAGCAGATTTGTGTTTTTTCCCTAAATTATATGTTGTCTTAAACCAAACATGATGTTTTTAACAGAATCGACCCCAACCCTCACAAAAAATTGTGGTGAAGGGGTTTAGCTGTTCTTATGTGCCCTCCCACTGGTAGTGAAGGATATATGCTCTCCCTCCCTCCCACTGGTTTCACCTTGCCCTCCAGCCCGCTAAATATTATGAATCTTTACCCAATCTCCACCAGGAAAATGTCTGTGCTTTCCACTATACCAAAAATTCATTTTGGCGTACACAATGTGCGTTACTTTACAGACATCATCATGTTTTCTCCTCCCACTTTCAAAATCAGGACTCCCCTCATATGATTCTTCCTTGTTTCCTCCCCTCCCGCTACAGATCGAAAAAAATTACCCACCCACTGACAAATTGCGTAAGAACAGTTTTTTGCAAAAGCAGCTTCGTTGACCACACCTGACTTTAACGAAACTGTCCAAATGCTATACAACTCACAACTACAATTGCACGTACGAATATAATCATCTAGCAAGAACTTTAACTACCAATAATGGAGTCTTGGTTTACAAATGTCACACTACATTGTTTTGTTGAATCTCTGAGATTATACTATTATAGAACACTGGGTTTAAGATACAATGTGAGTTTTGGTGGATTAAATGTACCGTGTAAGCCTCACATAAACACAACAACATAATTTGACCCAATTACCAAATGACTTATTACTATGTTTAACTGACAAGGATATATAAAAATCACAATTTAATAAATTCAACTATGTTAGTTCAGGAGAATATTGCATATTCATGTCAAATTATATTTGATAAGGCTTACCTCGGGTCTAATAGACATATTTCCGTCAATCACATAGACAAGAACAGGCATGACTATATGTGGATATATGGTCCCCATCACTGTCATAGCAGATTCTTTGCTTTCTACAGCGGGAAGATCAATGAATTCAACGCCAGACTTCAAAAGGGAGTTTGACGAGCCAATCTCAGCTATATAGTCGACCAAAGACTCACCACTCTTGATGCAATCTCCGACTACACGTTCAACTGGTGATTGGGGATGTCGTGAACATGAGAGTATTGTCTTTGACCCATCAACTTCAGTGCCGTCAATGTTTAGCAGTCTAACGTAGGGTTGCTCACTGTATTTAACGGAGACGATACGAGCTTGTGTAGAAGTATCTGAAACAGGTATAACATCCTCACCAAGCAATTCATTGATTAGGGAGCTCTTTCCGCTATTAGGGCGACCAATAACACCGATGGTTATCACCGCAGGCAGAGCACTATCCAAAGATATGCGTATTTCCCTACTTTTTCCGAGGAGCAGGCGGATATCATTTTCTATCTTCTCTGAGTTTTCGACAAGTGTTTGAATATTTTGCATTCTACGTTGACGGGCTTTTAGAATGGCCTCCATCTTTGATGCTTGTGATATTTACCTATAATATAACGCGGAAGAGTTTTCAGTATTGTGCACTTTGCACTATGACCCCCTAAAACACGAACACACAGAAACAGGACCCCGGTTATACAAATTAAAATTAAGACAAGCGAAGCGACGACATAAACGGTAAGACTTTAGTAATCTTTTAATACTTTTATATTGAAGGTAAGCCAAAAACTTACTATTGTAGTCAAAATCATGCCATTCATTGACATTTGAGAATAAAAACCAGGTAAATACTGTTAATGTGTCGGACAAATAACCCGTTGCAATATAATTGTCATGAATACCACTCACTACTCTCAGACTAGTTCTACACGCCCACATAATTGTAACAAAACCTTACTGTAGGGAAAAGAAGGGGATCCGGTGTAAAAACATCAGTGGTAAAATTGAATAGCTTAATCGATGGTCGCAGATAGTCGTTCTTCAATATCAATGTTTTGACGTCAACACCTTGCTTTAAAGGATACGCTATAGAACAGTAAGGTTCAGTGAGTGCCTAGTCTGTCACTCCTCTGCACAGGCAAAGACTCAGTAACTTGTAACTCCAACTGAGTGATTTATGTACAACTTTGGCTTAATAAATCTAAAGATATCTGCTAAGTCACAAGGCTGTAAAACACAATTGTTTTCAAGAGTCTGATCCTGATAAGTTAATATTTCTTTTTGAAATAGATTGACTATCATACTTAACCTACAGTGCAGTCAGACCGACATCAGACGAAGGTAAAATGGAGCCGGTGCCCTCGTTGGAGTCAACACTTGCCATGCACGAAGCAGATACAAAACAACTACAGCTGCTCTACGATTCTGCAGTCAAGTGCTACGATAACGTGAGAAAGAGTCTATCACAATACCTGTTAGGGAGCATCAAAGAATGGAATGGGAAATTTGAAAACGAGGAACTGAACGATGTATTCGAACAATTGCAAAGACGGCCCAGTTTAGTTGCTGTCGGCCAACCCAATTCAGGGAAGAGTTCTTTGATTAACGAACTACTTGGAGGAACCGTGCTAGCTGCTAAGCAGATACCGTGTAGAACACGCATGGTTAAACTCAAACATGGCGTGAAAAACGTTGTACGTGTAATGTCACACTCTGGTGAAACCTTAAAGGAAATTGAAATGACCAAAAAGTCTATTCCACTGGACGTGGTTGAATTGGATGAAGATGAAGGAGAAGCAGAAGCCTGGAATAAGTTTGTTGACGTGGAATTACAGAATGGGTTCCTCGCAAATGGATGGGAAGTAATAGACTTCCCTTCTACAGCAGATGAAGTTGTCAAACTCGATGAGCTCCTGGTCCAAAACATCGGTGGTGTGTACCCAATCTTGATATACGTTATAGACGGTAATAATCAGCTGAATCACCAGGTGGGTGTTGCATGCATTTTTTTAAATTTAACTATTTGTTCATCGTTAATTAAACTAACGCAACTCTCTATTAATAGCCCTAGAAAAGTCTGCGCGCTTGCCAATATATTGATTTCCATTTTTAGAATCAAGCGTCTTGAAAAAACCCACAGGTATGCGAAATTATAAGAATAAAGCCGTTTTGTGCACATTTACTGTAGATTTTTATGACAATTGTATTAGACATAACAATTGGTTCATATAGCTGAAATGGCGGCTGATCGAGATAACCCATGGCATGATTTTGAGATTAAGAGGTTATTGAATAGATTACTCCCACGTGTTATTCTTACCTTACAAGATAATATTCTGTATCACAAACAAGTTGAGAACGTGTGTTTTGTTTTGTTTTTAATTAGTGTTATGTAAATTAAGATAATCGATCTACAATAGTATGGTTAATATTTTTTAAGTTGGGCAAACAGGACTTGGTATTAAATATGACTTGTCCTGAACCCACAGTGACGTTTACATCCTTCGGTGAATTCCGTGCGGTTTTGTCTTTTAAATGAATATCTACCATGATAGTAAATGTTCGAACATAATTCCTACTCCTTTACGGTAGAATGTTTTATTTTATACGTACGATGAGATGAGATGAGATGAGATGGGGTGGGATTGGGTGGGGTCTAATTCCATATTAGGGCCGAGAAATCTAAACCATGTCTGTTGTTGTTGTTGTTGTTGTTGTTGTTGTTGTTGTTGTTGTTGTTGTTGTTGTTGTTGAGTTTGGCTGTAAACTACAAAACAGGTCACCCACTTTTATTTTCTTCGAACCTTTTGTAGGTTAAAAAGGAGTTGATACAATTACATAAAGAACGTAAGTGGGATGTCATGTATGTTGTTACCAAAGTCGACAGCACAGAAGACGACGATGGTGGTGGTGATTTGTCCTCGGTGCACTTGAAAGGAGAAAGTGTCCATGGCGATCTGGTAAAAGCCGGATATCTCCCAGATAATGAGACAGCCAAAGAATGTAACAATTTCCATGCTATCTCAAATTGGAAGGTAAAGGAATATAGAAGGAAAAAACGTGAAGGTCCGGATCCGTTTGTTGATGACTTCCACAAGTTCACACATTCTTTATCCAAGGTCACTATATCGTCACTGAAGGTCAGACTTGATAATGCCGGTACGTCGCTTACACAAACATTTAAAAGTCATGGGAAGATCCTCGAGACTCTTGCCATCAAAACAAAAGGAATCAATGATCATTGCAACAGTGTAAAAGTCATTTCTGATAATATGGACGAGAACGTGTTCGGGAAAGAGGGAACAGCTTTAAAAGAAGACCAGAACTTCAAAAACCAGATTGAAGAGCAAGTAGGTATTGCTCTACACACAAAACATTGGTTTGAAGATGAACAACCGTTAGATCTCTCACCACCAAGTCGCAAGGAGGTGCCTCAATACACAGCCTGGATAGAGACCCAGGTAATTGATAAAGTGGGTGAAGAAATACGAATGGTGACGGCTGACTATTTCAAGACAGTCGACAGTTCTCTTGATGACTACTCCAAGAACCTACAGGAAATCAATAAAATTGGTATAGGGGAGGAGCTTGTATTTCCTAGTGACTGCAGGATGAACGAGTACAATACATGTACAGATTCTGTTGTTCAGTTGCAACCAGTAACGTGGTGGCAGAGCTTCACCTGGAGGATACATGATTGGTTTCATAATCTAGTAAGTAGAAGAGGAAATGTGGCTGCTGAAAGACGCAGGAATGAAACCACAAGAAAGAGAACTGTGATAAGGATCAATCCTCGTCTTGTAGCAGAGGAAGTGAAGAAAGAAGTCCTACATCATATCGATAAATGTCAGAAAAAATACACTGAAGCAAGATTGGAAATAGAAAGACTGTTACAAATCTGTAAAGAAAGAAACTACCAGGATCTACAATGTTTGAAGGATATGGAACGGAAAACAAACCAAGTAGAGTTTGAAGTTCATGCAGTCGTTGATAAACGTGTATATGGACTCCCAAACCTTGGTGAAAAGATCAACACCAATGAAATGTCATCTTTGTATGAATGTAAAGGCGAAGTTCATAACATTCCATGCGTTGTCAAAGTTCTTATTAACAGAGAAGGTGACAAGTTCGAAGATATTGCCAGAGCAGTAAATTTTGTAAGGTAAGAATCCCCTGTATACGTTTTCGACAAAATTACATTCTTACTCACTGGTGAACTTCACATATAGTTTTATATGACAGAAATACATATGAGCCATTTGGAAGGTAGTCTAGGGTAAGGTGCCTTGTTCTCTATACGTATCACTGCATAGCAATACACTGTAACCTATTCTACTGGTTCTGTTTTTCAGATGCTTACAATCCGAGGAGAGGATACTGCCAATCTTAGCAACTACAATGGATGAGGACAAATTGTATCTTACCTATCCCAAGATGAATTACAACTTAGATGAAGCTTTACACAAAAATGGTGATCTCAAATATCGATTGAATGTAGCTTTAGAAGTGGCAAAGTGTATAGCATACCTACACAGCAACGATATTGTACACACTGGAATTAAGGCTGGGAATATATTGGTGAGTTCAATTTCGTCATGAAGTTATGCATTTTACATTCATATGACCACCACCACAGTCTCCATCACCATCATTAACGTGAATATTGCCATCATGCGAACAATTATATAGAAAAAGTTCCCGATAGAATTGATTTTACATCGAAACAATGGAAAACAGATTTTAATACTAAGCTTTTGAAGCGAGGTTTATTTCCTCAATTTCCCCCCGTATTTTTTGCAATGAAGTGATCTCCTTAGTTTCACCTGAATTTATAAAATTCCTATAAATTCCTATAAAATTCATATAAAATTCATATAATTAATATTTTCGTTACATCAATTATCATGTTAATTATCTTTCCACTTAAGACCATTTTTGTGGTACCTTTACTTGTAGTTTGATGGCGATGATCACGTTATGGTCACTGACATTGGTCTGAATGGTCCAACTAAGGTGATTGTGTCTACAGCCACAGAGGATAAATCACCAGATGTACCACAGCATGATCCTAATGGTACACCAGGAGATGTGAACTCCTTTGGCAAGCTGTTGCAGTACATGTTAGAAGAAAATACATCCGCTGACAAACTAGGCGAAGGGGAAAGTCAAAATACTGACAAAGGAGGTGAAGAAGAAAATCAAAGTGCTGACACACAAGACGAAGACGATGACGAAGGGAAAAGTCAAAATGCTGACAAATTCGTCGAAGAGGAAAGTAAAAATACTGAGAAAGGAGGTGAAGAAGAAAGTCAAAGTGCTAACAAAGGAGGCGAAAAAGAAAAGCAAAGTGCTGACACACAAGACGAAGACGGAGAGGAAAGTCAAAATGCTGACAAATTAGGCGAAGAGGAAAGTAAAAATGCTGCTGACAAATTTGGCGAAGAAAATCAAAATGCTGACGAGTCTAAAGCAGCAATAAAATCAATGCCAGATATATTGCAGAGTCTTATTCGGGAATGTTGTCACCAAGACCAAAAACAAAGAATAACAATGTGCAGTGTGGTGCAAAAACTTGAAAATGAACTACAAACTCTAAATGCAGACGAAAAGTAATTCTTTAGTACTAGCATTGCAGCAGTATTTTGAACATGGGTAAAATGGGTCAACATATATTTCATGTAATATATATTGTACATGTAACAGAGCAACATGTGATTGTTATGGGGTCATATCTTTAGTCTGTAAGCATTAAAATACTGATATGATCTTTGACCTTTCTAACCTTACGATAACCCCATGAAGTCAATTACAACAACCGAGGTATGACCACTAATATGTTGACAACGACTGCTGGATGAAATGATAACAATATTGATTACATGGCATTCACATGTTATGCCAAAGATTCTTTTGTTCTATTATTCAGACAGTAATGAAATTTATAAGACGGGTTGTAAAAGTCATCAACAAATAATCACCCTGCAAACTGCTCAACGCAAAATAACAAGGATATGAAATGACAAGAGCTTCCAAATTTTATCATCGATAATTTATCAAAGATAATGTCGCTCATTACAGCCATACCAGACATTTTTCATTTCTGATAGTGTCAGATTGTTTCTATAAAGTGGCTTTGTTCTTATTTTAGATGAAAGGCGGAACACAATCAGATGTGTTTATGGAATATGTTAATTTGTTGTTGTTTTTTTGTTTCTTAAGTTTAATATATCCAATAAATGAATATGTTGGATGACCACCTTGAGATTTTCCCAACTGCACGACGATTGAAATAAAAATTCATACAATCATTTTCCGTCTTGGAACGCTGGTACCCCTTTGAACTACAGTAATAGATTATTTCCATAGCTCCCTGTCTAACTACACTTATTCTATATTCCAGGTGTGTTATATAGGGTTCCTTTTGGTGCGTGTGAATTTTAGAACTTTTTACACGTAATACCGTCAATCTAGCGCGGTTGTCATTCTATTTCATAACATTCAAATATAGTCAGGTATTAATCAACTATGTCGAGCCATGAATACCTTGAAAAAGAATTTTTATTCGAGACGTCGGATTACATCTATTTATTCAGACTGTCTCGTTCCTGTTGCATTTCTTTCTACATACATACATACATACATACATACATACATACATACATACATGCATGCATGCATGCATGCATGCATACATACATATACATACATACATGCATGCATGCATATATACATACATACATACATACATACATACATACATACACACATACATACATACATACATACATGCATGCATGCATGCATACATACATACATACATACATACACACATACACACATACATACATACATACATACATACATACATACACACATACATACATGCATACAGACAGACATACATACATACATACATACACACACACACACACACACACACACACACACACGATCTTGTAAGGAGATTACTTCAAGAAAAATATGTAAAATGTATATGTTAAAGAAGAAAGATATTTTGTTGAAAAACGGACACTTTTGTTTAACATCTTTGCTGGTGTCGACGTTTGTTTTTTCTCTTACAATTGAAAAGACCAGGTAGTCACTTTTACCAGAAAATAAACACAATTCTAATTTCACGTTCTAAATCTCATGTATAATCTTTATTCTTGTATTACATCATATTTCATTTAATAGCGATAGTCCTTTGACCAGTGGGCTATAGAAAATGAGATTTACTTTATTTTACATTGCAGTCTTTATGATGGAATACGTAATATATACTTATATTAACACAGAAAAAACACCGAATACATCACACTGTCAGACAATGAGAAATTAAAGTACTTGGTGACAAATCAGGTTAGGAATACAGCAAAATTCATTGAAGCAGCCTTTTTAAGACGGAATGAAATGTTGTATCTTTGTTAAAGAAAAAAAATTATCACACTGTATGTACAATTACTTTTTTTTACTATAACCTCTCTATATTGTCAATGTATCCTTTTTTTGTTCAAGGTGATTTATAATCCCAATGGGCTGGGAGGTATTGTATTACCTCATGTCACTATAATAAAAATTACTTATTACTTACTTACTTACTTACTTACTTACTTACTTACTTACTTACTTACTTATAGCTTATTCTCAAGTTTTCCCCACAAGCTTTATTTACATGTGACGATTTGAAAAAAAACCCTCAAGAAAACAGGTCAACACTAATTTTGTATTTGCACTCTTGGTATGGTAGACAGTAAATGCCAACATCTCAATACCCATCCCCATTGTCCTACCCCAATGCTTCTTTCTAGCTGAATAAGTTCTCTTTTAAAATGAGATGTAAATAGTTATAAGGCATTATTGATTAATTGTTTGATCAGCTTCATCAAGTTATGGACGGCCAGTGGTTGAGATATAAACTTATTCATAAACTTGACCTCTGGTTTATAGTTTTCTGTTTATAGTAAAAAAAATATGTCAGTCCACGAGTGTGATGGAATTTTCTCAATATTCCCCTACAATATCCTCGATATCACGAATCACGTCATCAATTGTAATTTGTTTGTGTTTGGCGGTGCACTTGTCGATCAAACTCTGAACTCTATGGTCGATAGCATGTGATCCCCACACATTTATTCCTGGTTTCGAGGCAGCACTTTGTGGGATCTTCGTATCTTGTAACCAGAGTGCTAACTCTCCAATTTGATGAATATCCACATTAGCTGCCTGTTCTCGAAGAATCTCATAATTCCCCTTGCATGTGTTGATCTTAGCCCTCTTTGTAGCCGTGAGCTGGAATACAAAAGATAAATGTATAAATATATTACTATAGTAGATAGGGTAGGCTAGGATAGTAGTATGTTTGGATCAGGTGGTAGGACAGGTGGGTTGGTGGAAAAGTTGAGGAATTCGAAGATGTGATTTACATAATAGATGAAATGGCATTAAATGAATCTTAGTTATGGAATTCACTGTCAGGAATTTGATAACACATAATAAGGTGGGGACGGCACAGACAGACTGGACTAGCAGATGCACTCATCTTTGGAAAGAAGAGTGGTATAAGTATGAACAGGACGATGTAAGGTGAAAGTGATATTAAAGAGAGTTGACTTTGTACTGTGATGAAATAGGAAGGGATCGACTTACATTTTGATGATAATCAGGTAAGTTATGTGAATAAAACGATGAGATACCATGGAGTATTGTCAAAGGTTTGTGGAATGGGATGTGATGATAGTGATATATAGCCACTAGATAAGGTAAGGATGGGATGGCATGAAAGATGATAAGATGGTGTGGCATGAGGAATCAACATGGCGGTAGTAAGTCTGCAAGGTTACTCAGCATTCGTAACACGTTATCCCAACAATCTGCCCTTAGTCTTCAATGAACAAATGCCTTAGATTCACTGAAGATATTAAAATGTGAAAATTTGCAAATTGATTAACTCTTCTTCAGTGTAATTGTCACCTACCAGGATGTTCTTTGGCTTGAGGTCATTGTAGATGTATCCACTCTCATGGATGGCCTGTATTCCTTTGACAACATCCAGTAAGACATCTAGGCACTCCTTTGCAGACAGGCTCACTTTATCCAAACTAGATTCTGCTTTTTCCATGACGATATTCAGGATGTCTGGTTCTGGTAATGTCCAGCCACAAATCCTAGTCAAGTAATCACTTTGGCAACAATTTCTGAATCAAGAAAAAAAGAGGACATAACAGTCAGAATCATCGATAAAAGAAGACAATATAACAACTCAAAGACTTACCTTATTGGATGAAACCATGGACGTTGGAGAGAGTCTCTAATCGTGAATACACGTGAGCAAACGATAATTCACGACAATACATACACAATCGATCAACGGATGCAATTGCCTGTCTATGGCGCCAGCTGATTCTGATAGCAGTAATCTTCTTCAAAACAAGAGAGCAAAAACGATAGCTATCGGAGTCAGCCAGTGCTGTAAACAGTCTAAGGACGCCACAATGTACATTGACAAAACAGACTGTATCGGTGACACAAACATCGCTTGAAATGAAAATATCTGAATATTAATTTGCATTTTGTACCCTCTGATAAAGTTTGTACTTACGATCCATAATACAAGCTAGTCAGGTTTCTTCGCCAGGTTGCAGCATCACTATTCTGCACAACTCGGACAACATATCGACCTGGGTCTCCCAAAGGCCAATGTCCTTTATAGTTGTGAATAGCAGCGTGGTCGCCATGGAGTAACTCCATACCAGTCGCCAATGGACCTCTATACTTCAGGCCTTGATTCTGGATTTCTAAGACGGCGAGATCTGACACTATGTTCAATACTTTAGTTCCTAAGAGTCCCCGACTCTGCTCCAGAACCTCTCCCATGAATGCTTCAAGTTCAGCGATTGTGTTTTCAAACAGAGTATGGCACTCATTCATCTGGTCATTGCAGGCATTGAGGATACTATCACGAAGATCGTCTGTATGAACTTCTGAAATCAGTCTTTGGGACAACTGGTCTACTTTAATGTCTTGGCTGGGATCTTCATTGAACAACTCAACCGCTAAGTCGACCATAGGTAATACGCCAAACGTTTGTAGAAAGTATACTATAGTCGCCTCCTTCACTGCTATCAACAAGGAATTAACCAGTTTTGTCAGGGATGAGCTGGTAACTTCACTGTAATCTGACCCACTATCAATGAGTTGGTAGACAGAATCTAGATTTCTCCTCAAAGTAGGGTTATTGAGAACCTCCATGGTTTCCACAACAAGTGGCCACAATGATGATGTCACTTCATTGTCAAGTAATCTCCCCACCTCGCTCTCAACATGATGTATTACACTGTTGGCGATGAAATTACGTGCTTCATGGCAGGCTTTATGTAAACGTTTAAACTTGTCGTTGCAGAGGATACCTACGCCATACTTTTTAATCACTTCTGGATGTATGAGGAGGAGATCAAACGCTACAACTTTCTCTTTACTCGAGCTCAGTGTGTGATAGGCTAGTTTCTCTTTGGCCCGCTGCATAGAGTTTTCAACTATTTTGTGGATGTCTTCACTTACATCTTCAACAGCTTTCTTTATTTTGGTGAACAACTGATTTTCACACTGTCTTGCAGTTTCCAATGTCTTTGTCATTTCTTCCCCCTCTTCAGTGAGTGATGACTGTTCCGAGGAAAATGCTATGAAACATCGACTGTGGCATCTTTCTAAGATCCCAACAACAGTTGACAACACTTTCTTGTAGTACCCATCCAAAGTATTAGCCAGGCTTTTCTTGAAAACTTTAAAGTTTTGAACAAACCCATTATCAGCTTCTCCATTATCCCTGCTACGTACCAGTCTTACTTCTCGTATGGACAAGGCATGAAAACTTCTTCTGTCAGCCCCCTCTACAAAAGAATGTCTTTGGAGTTCACGAAGTATGCGAGCTCTCTTTTCTATTATCAAAGGATGGTCTGTGGGATGACTGTGTGTTTGTCGTCCATGTGTACCATCCTCGTCGTCATCATCATCGTCGTCATCATCCTCATCTGAGCTTGCAGCATCCATTTCATTCGCAACACTATCAACATCGGCTTTACTGCACACATATAAAATGGTTGTTTGGGGGCATTTCTCTCTGAAGAACTGGATACTGGCTGTATCCTGTTTAAAATAGAACAAATACAAGGTTTATATTTACACAATATAATGCTACACGCACATCCACCCCATGTACATACACACACACATATATATATAATTTATGTACATATATGTATATTTATTTATATGTGTGTACGCAAGCACGTATGTATGTATGTATGTATGTATGTATGTATGTATGTATGTATGTGTGTGTCTGTATGTATGTATGTATGTATGTATGTATGTATGTATGTATGTATGTATTGTACATTTATGTATGAACGGATGCCATACATGTCTGTGTGTGTGACTCTGTCTGCTTGTCTGTCTGTCTGTCTGTCTGTCTCTATCTATCTATCTCTCTCTCTCTATCTCTCTCTCTCTCTCTCTCTCTCTCTCTCTCTCTCTCTCTCTCTCTCTCTCTCTCTCTCTCTCTGTGCGCGCGTGTGTGTGAAGTGAGAGACTATCATGGTAGCTTTTACAGACTTGGATGGGTCTCCAGTGGAATGGAGCACGCCAAACACACTATATTCACTCTGTCTTTACTGTCCAGCTGCTAGGATGAAACTAACTATACATTAGGCAATACCCACATGACCCACCTCGGAATGGTATAGTATTTACATATTATTGTACATACACTGTACATTAGAGTTTTATGATTTGTACATGTGTGCTCCACATTATCTGATATCTTATATTCATGCACACCTATAATGAGTTTTTTTAGTACTTTACAGTGGTTCTGTGTAAAAATAGTATTATCATCATGAACCATTTCTAACCCAAACATTTATATTTCTTTGACAGAACTAGACAATAAGAGCTCAGTAAAGTCAGTCTCTCTCTCTCTCTCTCTCTCTCTCTCTCTCTCTCTCTCTCTCTCTCTCTCTCTCTCTCTCCTGTTTAGTTAACATATATGAGGATTCGCAGGAAAACTCGAAATTATGATTATCGGTTATGTAAGAATTAAAGACATTTCAATGTAATAAATACTTACTTCGGGTCGAACACACAAATTACCATCAATGACATAGATCAGAAGAGGTATGGCTTTATTGGTCAATAATTTGTCAACTACGGCATCCAACGTTTTATTTTCATTTCGTCCTGGTGAATCGATTAATTCAATGCCACACTTCAGAAAGGGGTGTTTCAAGCCCACTTCTACAATTTGTCCTACAAGGGACTCATTCCCTCGATCTGCTCCTTTCAACACTGCAAAGTCCCTTAAAGTTTCATTTCCAACACCTTCTGTCTCTGCCGACTTCAACAAAGTTTTATACGACCCTTCTATTACCGTACCGTCCGTTTTCAGCAGACGAATGTATTCGTTATCAGCGTATCTGAGCCAAACAACTCGCGAAGTGCACGGTGTGTCAGCGACAGGTACTACATCGCGACCGAGCAGTTCGTTGATCAGAGAGCTCTTGCCACAGTTTCTCTCACCGACAACGGCAATGGCCGTTTTTTGTTGAATAGCATTACATATTGTTGTTTCTTCACCTGTGGTGATCAGTTTAGGTGGGGCAGACGTGTCTAACACTTCGTGAATTCGTTTCTCTAGGTCATGCGTACCTTGAATCACCGTTGAAAGCCTTTCAATACGTTGCGTGTGTGATTTTAGGGCCTTTGCAACGTGGTCGTCCATATTGGATTAACACACGACTTATTGTATGCATACCATACCTAGGTATAAATGTGTTTATAATTCACACGTATACTCCCTGAATTTTAAATGTTTCATCCCACTTGCACGGGGAGACGACCCCTATGCACCAACATCTGCCAGCTTGCTGGCAATGAAGTGATTTCCGGTGTTTGAGTGTCTACAATACATACATACATACATATATAACATATATGCGTGTATATATATTATACATATAATATATATTTTATCGTATTGTTATATTATATATTATATTTTATTGTATTTTATTTTATTTTATTATATTACAATGCATTATATATATATATATATTTATATATATATATATATATATATATATATATATATATATATATATATATATATATATTATCATCATCAAATCGTACATAATCCTTTATCTCTCTATAAAAATATCTGCAAGGATATGGTTTCTGTTGAAAGTTGATAGTTGACAATATTCTGATATAGAAAAAATTGATGAAATTCTACAGCATTTGATCAACTTGTATAGAATTTAAACAAAAAAATGAAAATGTTACTAAAATGTCCAGACTGAAATACCATCAATACGTTGGCAATTTTCTATATATGCAATTCCAGAACTAATTATGCTCAAATTCTATGGGATGTGTAAATAAAGACTCGTTTTCGGAAGTGATTAACAAAGACTGTTTTAATTAGAGTTGTCAAAGTTGTTTTCTGTCATCAACGTATTCAAAATTCCTGAACCAAATAACGGTAGTCCCATATTGCACCATTGAATTATTGAATATCATGACGTTGTTCTCGTGGTCCTGGTAGTGGTTAGTCTAGAGGCAATCTCATTAAAATCCAATGTAGATGTCGGCTAATCATTCATTGTTATTTTTGCTTGAATTGACCTTCGTATTACATGTTTATGATTTGAGGCGGTCATCAGGACCAAAACATAAACACGTAATACGAAGGTCAATTCAAGCAAAAATACCGATGTAAAATAACAATGAACGATTAGCCGACATCTACATCGGATTTTAATCAGACTGGTCTAGCGCCACCTTTCATCGAGTCTCAAGATCTAGATCTCTCTTTACAGAGTTAGAAATGATGTCATACCATGTTGGTATCCAGACTATTCATTTAAATGAATGCTGAAGTTCTTCACTCCAGAAAGGTAACATTGGTCTTAATATGTACAATGACTGGAGTGACTTGTAAGCCCTTTTGGCTGGGTAATTCCTTGTTTCGACTTGTTTGTATTACTATTATGTTAAGTGATTACTGTAATATATATATGCCACCCTAATAAACATACTACTACATTAATTGGATGCAGTTTATATTGAGGAGACATGATGGAGATTATGATAGGGCGTAATTTTATTGTTTTAAGTGTGTTAATTGAATTAGCATCCACCTAACTTGTGTCTGACTTGCCTGTGTATACATGTACTTGCCTGTGTATGACATGTTTGTATAACCAATCACCATCACGTGTGTCGGTAGTCCTGCTTGCATACCGAGTAAGTCGTCCCTTCCTTTGTTGAGGGTCATGTCAGTAATCTAGACCCGTGCACCGTCTCTAAGCAGGACTAGTGTCTCGGCTGCTTCAGATATCCAGGGGTAGTTAGGGGGTTTTCCATTCTCTACTATCTTTTATTGATGTATACTAAGTTATAGCGATAACTAAGTTGTACAAAGGTCTTAATTGTTGCAATACTATGTGTTCTTCTTTCTCTCTTTGCTGAGTACCAAATATTAACTTGTTTCTAAACATATAATTGTCATATCACTACCTTTCAATCTGTGATGTGATAGACTCTGTCACGTCAAAAACCATAGTGGACTGACGAATTTAAGAAAAAAAGTGTGATTAAACTCTATGGACACTGAAAAGTATGATAAGCTCTACGCATACACTAGTTCATAATTTGTGTTTGTTGTTGTTGTTGTTGTTGTTGTTTTTGTTGTTGTTGTTGTTGTTCATTTGCTATACTCACAGTTTAATCAAATGTAAACTTGCGGCAAGTTTTGTAAGTGCAGTGTAAATACTAAATCGCGATAGCATTTATAAGTCATAATATCCACTACGAGGCTGGTGTGTCTGGTATTTCAAGTAACTTTATTGCTTCATAGGCAACATTTATTTGAAAGGATAAATTGAATATAAATATCAGTACTCAAGTGAGAGCGTTACATGTTTGTAT
Organism: Glandiceps talaboti; assembly: GCF_964340395.1. Lineage (NCBI taxonomy): Eukaryota > Metazoa > Hemichordata > Enteropneusta > Spengelidae > Glandiceps > Glandiceps talaboti. The sequence goes on along the minus strand of NC_135556.1, from coordinate 10,206,187 downwards.
CACGAACATGGTTCAATATATCTCATAGCTGAAAGATATTTAGATATTATACCCCAACATGTTTTTTCGTTCAGCCAAGGACATTGCGAGTGACCTAAGGGGCCTTGTCACTATAAGGCGCTGGACGAGTAGTGACAAAACTCTTACGTCACGAGTATTTTCCGGCTGAATGAAGAAAATATTGGGGAGTAATATAATAATCGCTCCTTGAAAATCAGATTTGAAAAAAAAAATCGGTAAAACGCTGGCGATTTGGAACGTTCCAACTCATATTTCAAGCACCGCACTACCAGTGAAGTAGACGTGGGTTGTTGTGACATAAACCGACTATATAACCCATATTTTCCATATCGTCCTGTATAAGAGGGTAGACCTGAGATAAAATTGGGACAGACTCGATCAGTCAAATTTGTATGTAATGATACGCATGATTTACTACGATCACCATGGAAGATTCCATGGCAATTGCAGGGAAGGAAGCCTCAAAGGCTTAGGTAATCCCTCTTTTTGTTCTTATGCTGATCAAGTCTAAATTTAAAGTCATACACAGTCTTGTCTTGAATAACATATTTAGGTATAAGATATCCAGGTAATGATAACAATTATGATTATAAATATATGAAAGTTACTACTTTCTTTAAAGTAGTAACTTTTCTCCATTGTCTACTATCCTCTATCCTCCGTTTTATAAGCTTAATAATTGTACTTTTATTTTGCACTGGAGTAAAACTTGTACGTCTCAAAGTTGTGTTTAGAATAATCATGTTTACTTATCACCAGTCCACAGGTTGGTATTTAGCTAATAGTCTGAATAAGTCATATGTCGACCTGTTAATAATTAAATTTTGACGGACTTGGGCGGTAAAATGTGTCAAACTCTACGTGATGATAACAGTTTTGTGACATATATATGTGATATGAATAAGGTAGTGTGGTAGAAACAGTTACACTTTCTTTACGACAGTAAATTGTTTCCATTCTCTACTATCCTCTACCGTTTTATAATAAATGTATTTTATCAAACAAGGAAAATACAAATTTGAGTCGTTGTAAATAGTTGCTTGAAAGATTGATTTACTATATAATATGACCTTTCGGCACTGATTTGTAATCGGTTGTTAAAGTTTGATCTTTGATTTCATCCCCGGAGGCTGAAAGTATTTTACGAGGCTTGCAAAATACTTTCCAATTCCCTCTTAATGCCATCGACTCTAATGGTTTTGAATGATATAATAATAACCCCTCTGGCATAATTTTTGAAACAAATCGGGTAAACTATTGGCGATTTGGAACGTTCCAGCTCATATATCAAGCATCACAGAACAGGTGACGTAGACTTGTTGTTGTGTTGCGTAAACCGAGCAGTTTATATAACCCATATATTCTGTTCCAAGACAATAACTTGGCTTGTGTACGGTATAACGTCTGAATTCAATCCATGCAACATATTAACATTTGTGTGTACTAGTAACTGTTTAATGTAACACAGATTTCAATGTGGCACTGTCAGAGTTCATCTATTTTGAGTGACTTTATCAAAGCCTTGTCACGGACCTAATATACGAAACTTGTTTGCATGGAAAGTCAATACTTCTAACGTTTTGGAAAAGACTTGCAATGCAGCAAAACTTGTACGTGTCAAAGCTGTGTTCAGAATGTTTATTTATCATCGGTCCACAGGTACGTTGGTACTTAGCTAATAATAGCTTGTACAAGTCATATATCGTCCTGTTAATAGTTAAAATTTGACAGACTTGGACTGTAAACCTTGTCAAAAATGCACGTACTGATAACATAGTTTTGAATTGTGACATATATGAATCAGGAAATGCGGCAGAAACAGTGCCTTTTCTTTACGGTAGTAACCGTTTTCCATTCTCTACTATCTTAGTATTAGTATACTGATGTATACTAATTGTATTTTTTTTCAAACAACGAAAATACAAAATTTGAGTCATTGTAAATACATGTAGTTGATTGGAAGATTGATCATGATTTGCTATCACATAATATGACCTTTTGTGATGGATTTGTAACCGGGTGTTAAAGTGTGACCTTTGACTTCAGCCCCCTACAATAGTTTCCAATTCCCTGATAATGTCATCGACTGTAATAGTTTTGTGTTTAGCCATACATCTCTCAATCAATCTCCAAACCTGGACGCCACAATCACTCGGTCTGCCGATACGAAAGGTTGACTCCGGTGTACTCTGGTTTGTCTCTGCACCATGAAACCATAGCAACAGTGCTCCAATTTGATGAATGTCAACGTTGGCTGCTTTCTGACGTAGAACTTCGAAGTTTCCTCTACAAGTGTTGATCTTTGCTCGACCATCAGGCATTATCTGTGTGTATACAAAAACAGGATTATGGGGATGCATAAATTGTTAGTATTGGATGATGGCTAATTGTTGAAACGGAGCAGTGATGGTATATATATATATATATATATATATATATATATATATATATATATATATATATATATATAATCAAAGTGGGTTGGTTGGAACTTGAGGTGCTTGGTTGTAACTCCGAGTTTCACGCTCAATGCGTTCATCAGACAAGTTCCAACCAACCCACTTTGATTATTCCCGCCCTGCTTACCCAAGCATCGAGCACTCTATTCTACGAGTTTGATACTATTTACTATATATATATATATATATATATATATATATATATATATATATATATATATATATATATATATATATACATGTCGAGAAATTAAAGTGATGAAAGAAATGCAAAAAGAAAAATTTGTAACAACTTAATTTAGCAAGAACACGAATCCGAGGTAAATCGCACGAAATTAATGTGATGTGAAATCATGAAATATCTCTCCAGAACTCTAGGTTTAGGAAAATACATGTGTTTCTTTGAGTGGTGTTCCCCTTTAAGACATAGAGAACTGTTACACAAAACGACATGATGAAAATATGATTTGCCTGTTACTTACCAAGACGTTTTCAGCCTCCAAGTTACTGTAAATAAATCCACTAGCATGAATGTCTCGGATTCCCCTGACGACATCTAAAGTAACTTGTAACTGTTGTCCACTTGTCATCTCAGCCATATCCAGAGTGTCACACCACTTCTCCGTCACAATATAAAGCGCACCAGGTTTAGGCATGACCCAGCCGAGGATTTCTAATAAATGTTCGCTCCGTTTACAGATGCTACAGGAAAAAGACAGACAGACAGTGATATGATTGACGTCTATTGCAATCCATAACACCAAAAGTAAAGCGTTCTCTGCATGTACCCCAATCGTTTATAGCATCCATACCATGTGTAAAAGTATACTGGTTCATTTGCTAATTGGCCACATTAGAAAGGCCATCTGTAAGTAAACCAATTGAAACACTATACTTGTACACTTGATATGAATGGTATCAACGAGTGTAGCACATGGAAAAAGTGTTTTACTTAAGTGTTAACCTATTCTTCAATGTAAAGTGTGGCACAAGCTGCCTTTCACTCAACTGAAAAATTCTTAAATAAAACCACATTCCAGTATAATATGGTTAACGTCGATGCAAGTCTACTATAACATTACGATTGTCTTCTGGCATTGTTAGAACAGTTGATTTGCACACTAGGGATTTCCTGAACATATTCTGATATGTACGATAAATTACATCATCGGATCGTTGAGAAATTTTATCTTAATTCCCGGTTTGAATTCAGTCAATTGCAAGTTTTGGTTAAGTAATATTGCTTCAGTAAGTACCATACTTCGAGTACCTTTTTAAATATACAGTAAAATCTACGCCCAAATATGTATATGCTCAGTTTGTGCTCCTTTAAAATACGAATTAAAAAAAAAATTGTTAACGTCACGTGTCGCGTAGTTTAGTTGACATTTGTTCAATGAATTCATATTACTATTATGTGCTGATACTGTACTGAAGTATTCTTTAAAAAATACCTCGTACCAAGATATACCCTCACTATATGTGTATCAACGCAAACTTGGAATAATGTTTCTGGTCTCTAGATGAACCATTTCTAGCCCAGGGAATTGTCTTAGTATGACAATCTCAAGAAACTCTCAACTGGGCCAAACCTTGGCCCAGGTAGCCCTTGAATACGATTTGAATGTGAAATTACTACCACAATCTCTATTAAAATGTAGATGGATCAGGCACCTGTGATTAGCTACCCTCCCAATCTTAGTCACGTGACTGTGGCTACATTGAATCATGGGTTTACATACAGCTGTTGGTGGGAATTTCACATTCAAAACAGATTCCTACGCTACCTGGGATGAAAGGCTTGGCTTGGTGGAGAAAATTTCTTGCGATTGTAACACCAAGACAAGTCTTAGGGCTATACCAATCCAAGCTTTTGTTTGTAAATGATCATACTTACGAAGCATAATGCAAACTGGACAGGTTTTTCTCCCAACATTTGTCATTCTCATCAGCGACACATACAACGTATTGGTCAAGGCGTTGTAACTCCCAACGTCCGTCCAAGTGTGTCAGTTGATGAATCCTGCCATGGTTACCATGATGAAGTTGATCTCCTATTGTCACGAGACCTCTTGTAATTTCATAGTTTATTGCACGGTTCTTTACGTCAAGAATAGCAAGCTGGGAAATGACTCTAGACTGCACTGCCCCAAGGTGCTCTCTTTTCTGTTCTTGGAGCTGCTCTTTCAGAGCATCTATCTCAAGAAGGGATGCCTCAAACATACCATGGTTCTCTCTCATCTTATCACTACAAGCATTGACAATGTTACTCGTCAATCTCTGAACGTTCATTCTAGAAACAAGTTTGGTTGCTATCTCATTTTGCCACTGTTGAGTTTTCTTGGACATCTTCTTGTATGTCTGGAAGGCGATTTCAACTACTGACAGCACATCATACGTTTGTTGTAGTTCAGCTGATACAGCCTCTTTAGCTGCAGCCAACATTGAATACACAAGTCTTGTTAATGATTTGTACGTCAGCTTTCTGTGATCCGATTTACTTCCGGTGACTTGGTACATGGACTCTAAGTTTCTCTTAAGAGTCGGGTTATCAAGGGCATCTAGAGTTTCTACTACAATCGGCCATGCATTTCCAGCCACTTCATTCTCAAGTAAGTCGTCAACATCTTCCTCAACTCGTAGCATCATGGTGTTGATTATATAATTACGTACTTCATGACAAAGTGCGTGAAGTTTGTAGAATTGTTTGCTGGTTGATAACTTTGAGCCATATTTTTGTTTTACAGCAGGCGTCCATAAATAGTGAGTGTATGCAATGACCTCTTGTGGTACGATGGCGTCACCTGTTACTTTTCCAACAGCATCTTGTATGGCGTTGTTGATAATTGCCATGACTCTTTCTCTTTTGCTGTCCACTACCTTGGTTAGTTCAGAGATCAATTTGTTCTCCAAAGCCCGGGCATCCTGCAAAGCGTTGGTCATTTCTTCTTCTTCTTTGCCAATGTCACCTTGTTTCATATTGAAAACGTACAGACAGTTAGCATGGCATTTGGCCAAGGTCTCCACTGCAGCCATTACAGAGTCATTTAAATAATTGTTCAGGCAAACACCCAAATTGTGCTGAAAAGTCTGAAAGTCTTTGATGAAGTGATTATCATCATAACTGCTAGCTCTACTTACACGTGCCTTTTTAACTTCTTTGACAGAAATAGCGTGATATGTTCCCCGAGAACCCTGGTCATCGAGAAGACGGTATTCCCTGAGTTGATCAAGAACTCGCGCACCTTTGTCGACAGGTGGCTTTCTGTCTTCACCACCATCAGTGTCATCCTCGTCATCACTGGGTTCATCCATACCCTTTGCCTGTTGGTCAATGTCCACTTTACTGCAAACATATAAAAGCTGTGTATTTTGACAGCGGTCTTTGAAATATTGTATGCTTGCACGGTCCTGTTTCAAAAAATGAAGAAGCAGTATTAAGGGGAGAACCATTTGATTTCGGGGGCGGGAGGAATAGGTATGGCAACAAAGTTTTCTTTCCCATCACTTTGACAGCAGTTTTTTTTTCTATAGTCAGTCCTGCATCAAATTAAATTGTCCATATGCAGAAGCAATGCAAATTTTCTTTCTCGGTTACCAATTTTGAAATGTGCGGTTCATAACTATACCAACATGTCACTGGTTGACAACTAACTTGTTCTGTGTAAGTAGCAATAAGTAGCACAATCCCTGCTTCCACTGGGAATAAACGATGAACGTTTGGCACATAAGATTGTTATTATGTAATACGTTACCAAAATCAGACGTTTGTAAACTTATTAATCACACAAGTAAATGGAAAAGCCATGTTCACATTTAAAAGAACCACATTTCATTTGATTCCGTTTCTCCCATTTTACAATGATTTGGTGGCCTCGGTTGTTTTATTTCCGTTCAGTGATTGTCCTAGTAAAAAGACTAGGCAATCAATGTGTCCACGAAAGAGCAGGAAAAATAAACATCTGTACATAGAACAGCTTCCTACTAAACCCGGAAGTAGTTTAAATCGAATACTTACGGAAGGTCTCAGAAACATGTTTCCATCAATAACATATATCAAGACTGGAATACACTTTTTTGTGATGAAATTATCCACGACACCATCCAAAATTTTATTTTCATTTCTTCCTGGAGAATCGATAATTTCGGCTCCATGCTGCAACATCGGATGATCTAGGCCTACCACCACAACCTGACTAACGAGGTCTTCCTTCTCACGGTCGTCCCCCTTCAAAACGACGAGTCCCTTCAGCAAATCTAGATCTTTCTTTTCACTTCCGCGTACTCCCGATAGACTAGCCTGTGTCCCTTCTTCCTCGGTGCCATCGGTTTTCAACAGACAAATGTACGGTTTGTCCGAGTATTTGACTTGTACTACTCGAGAGGTACATGTCATACTCGCCTGAGGCACGACTTTATGGCCTAATAGTTCATTAATCAAGGAGCTCTTGCCACAGTTCCTCTCGCCGATGACGCCGATCACCGCGGTGTGATGTAACTTCGTCTCAATTAATTCTCTCTCGCTGTCTTTGAGGAGTTGAATTGGTGTCTTAGTATCGAGAAGTTGCTGGATTTGTGCCTCAAGTTGCTTCGTACTATTAACAAGTTCACGTATTATGTCAACTTTTTCAGAAAAGCTGCTCAGCGCGTTGTCAACCGAGTCAGCCATATTTATTCGTGTGCTGAACGCCTGTGAAACGTGCTAGACGAGTCATATACATCGGGGGTGTTACTCTTCATAAAACTCCTCTAAAACCCACGTCCTTTATTCACGACATACACATTCCAACGCACGCATCGTGGATTGTGCCCGGCACAAAGTGTCTGCGACGAACTGCTATAATAGTTACCTCCTGACTGGTGAAAACAAGGTAAATTGTTGAAATTTTAACTGTCATTACATTACACCTCATAGCAGATCGAGTCACAGAGAAGGAAGAAAACCGAGTCAGCCCCGTTTGAAAGTAAAAATAGAAACGTCACACTGTATTATTTCACCGAGTGACGTCATGGCAAGCAAAGTATTTGGGCAGGGGCAGGAGGGGGTAAACACCACAAATGTACATAGTGTCATAGCCAAGTTTTTTTTAATTATGGAATTTATGTTCACCAAACAAAACAAACGGTAGTTTTTTGTTTCTTTACAAAAGAATATCTTTTTCGGGTGTTTTCATTAGAAGTTATAGAACCATGTTGACCTAAGCGTTGCTATACTGACACGTGTTATACTTAGCGTGACATTTCATTAAGTCTCTCTGGAATTCGACTTATAATAGTGTAATGTCAGAGAGCAATTTCATACTAATAATTCATGTCACCTGTAGGGTCGACCTTGTTTGTCTTGTAACCACATGTTAAAAGATATCATTTATTTCTGAAGTTTTTATCAGGGAGATTATGTATGGTTGCAAACGTTCCTCTTTCACTAATCACTACTTTGAGTATGCGAAGATTGCCTTCAGTATTTCGACTAACTAAAAAAATATGCTAGTACTTTCCAGGGAAAAAACTGTTACCAACTTTGCACAGCGCCCTCATAAATTGAAATTGGTCAGGTTTGGCAGTTTGCCATGTGTGAACAATAGCATGATCAGCTGACGATGCACATTGTGCTGTTTCTCGGTATGGTGGCGAAATGGGTAATTCCCTGATCAGTACCGAGATCGTCGCGAACTGAGTCATGTCTGAACACGTAAACACTCTACCGAGCATCTGTCAATCAGTGATGACCCTAGATAACATATGACCCGAGAACAGAACATGGCTGCCGCTCTGACAAACTGTTTCTCTCTCTCTACCTCCATAGTCGTGGGCAATTAAGTTACCTCATTCTCGGAATTCCCAGCTAGCGTTCCCGAACCTAGTCAGTAAAAGCGCACGTCTTAAGACCTGTAGCTACTGCAGCAACGTCGACACTATGGAAAACCGACAAGTTCAAGGTAATATCCACACATAGATCATATCTTAAATACCTTCAATAAAAACAAACCAAGATAGGTATATATTGTGCTGTTATATTGTAATGACAAACCAGTTACTTCTCCTTTAAATAAATGTTGTTGTTTTTTATGACGTTGGGATCGACACAATACACGAGAAACGCATATAAGATGAACAAACGTTAACCCAGGACATTTCATGACGATTCGACGGGAAAAAAGAGGAACTCGTCTGTTAATACGACGTATTTAAAGGTTTTAATTAAAGCTTATACATAGATTTTGAAAACGTCCTTGGTGGCAACACCATAACTCTAACGATTCTGTCCCTGAATTGCTTGACTGTTACTATGTGTTTGGGTTTTTGTGTGTGTTCTTTTCTGTTCGCGAAGTGACCACGGTCAGTTGTTTTAATCATGAAATGTTACTATTTGGGCGTCCTTTAATAAACATGTTTTTCTTCAAATTTCTTGTTTATGCAATGTGTTCTAACGTATGTATTTGTAAATGCATATATAATATGCGCATGAACTAAATAAATTTTAATTATTTTTAATCATTTTAATGCAGGGGCAAGTTCAGGAAATATGTCCACCGGTACATCAGTCACGTGTCCCGACCACAGTATTGCCAGTTTTACTAGAGAGTTTGAAGACTTCCAATCAATGAAAGAGACTTTAAAATCGGCACAAACGACAACCCGTTCCTGCTTTAAAAAAATAATAAACGCCCAGTCTGAAGACAAACGGGATATATTGTCAAAATCCCTGCTATCAAATGAAGATGACTCTGCAATAAATCGTGTGACCAACAAAGATGCAACCATCCTCATCCTTGGTCAGACAAACTGTGGCAAAAGCTCGTTAGCCAATGAACTTCTTGGTGGAGGGATTCTGCCAACATCCGAGGTTCCATGCACATCCAGAATCGTAACGCTTCAATACAGTGAAGAGGGGTATATTCGGATTATCGGGAAAATGGATGAAGAGATGCAGAAAGTGGCTCTTGGGGGCAGGAAGCGTATCTCCAAGGATTTTGTAGTAGTACGAGATGAAGACAGATCAAACCTTGAAGCAGTGCAAGCAACGGTAGAAGTGGGGCTAGACAACCCGTTACTGAAATCGGGAGTCAAGTTGGTTGATGCACCCGGGCTAAGTGAAAACAATGCCCTTGATAGAGTCGTCCGAGAGTGTGTTGGTGGTGTTTTGCAGCTAATCATCTATGTTATTGATGGAAACTATGGTATTCGTCTTGAGGTATGCTATGAATTGATATTGTCAAATTTGCATATCATTGCCACTAAAGCAGTTATTGTATAACAACTATAAACATTGAATGAATTAATTTTTACCCGTTATTGACATTTTTTTCTGACCCATCTGTTTGTTCCATTTGTATTTCCAGGACCAACGGATTCTGGGCTCACTTTATGACGTGGCTCCAGATTTGTCAATTTTCTACGTGTGTAACAAAGTTGAATTTCATCAGACTGCTAATGAAATGGACAGAGCCTCGGATGAGGAGAGTGATGAAGAAGATGTGGACACACAACAATACAGCTTAGAGAAGAAGACACGGGTATTCCAAGCATTGGTGGAGAACGGGTTCATTAATCGGAGTGAGAAAATGGAGTCCTGTAGAAACTTTCATGCCATCTCAACTCGTGAAATCAGAAAAGCAAGAACTGGAAAGGTTCGAAATTCTATGAATAATAATCAATATCTTGATGCCTTTCTCCATATGAAAGAAGATTTCCTCTACTTTGCAGGTAAAATGCTTAGAGGCCATATCTTAAATGCAACAAGCCGTCTCCACCAAGCACAAAAACATTGCTTCGATTTCTTTGTAGCTGATGTGCTTCGAATTGGGAAGAGCAACAACACAAAGGCCTCTGAAGTCCAAAATATGATTGCAACACTGAAGCAGGAACAGAAGAAACTTCGCAAAGATGGTGAAGAACTACTTGCCAAGAAGAGACTCAGTATAACTGAGTTAATACATGAAGCTGTTAATGGAGTGCGAAATGACATTCTGGAAACAGCCAGAAACATGAAATTCTCCCCAGTCAAAATTGGTGAAAGTGTCAGTAAGAACGAAATGACAGAGCAACTCCAGCAACAAGTACAACGGCTAGTAGTCATGAGAGTGACCCAGGCTGTTAAAGATGCCATTGCTCCACTCATTCAGAGTCTGATGACAGTCATGACTGAAGAAGCAGCTAAACGCCTTCAAGCTTGTGATGTAGGGAGTCAGTCAACATTGCCTGAATTACAGAATGTTATCACCAATATTACTTTTTCTGTGTCAGCTCCGACTCTGTCTAAATTATTGAACTCAACGAACTTGTCATGGTCGGTTGCTCAAAACTGGTTGGCCTACCGTTATAAAGTTATGTCAAAGAAAATGGCCATGTCTCTAGCAGGGACGAAAGTCGATGCTGAATGGAGAGAGAGTGTAGCCATAGACACATTAAAAATACTCACTCCCCAAGATATGACTGAAGTGGTGTATAGAGAGATTGGTAACAGAATCGACCAATTTTACAGCAACCTGGACCAGAACCTTGAACGAATTCGGTCCTTGAATGAAATCAGCAAGAGACAAGAGGAGAAGTCAAAACAAACAGCAAAGGCCATTTCGCTGTCACTGTGTGGATCGATTTGCCAAATTGAAGCTTTAGAAAATCGCATCAAACACAGGGAAATCATACCTACTAAGAGTGGTGTTCGATCTAGCGGTACAAGAACAGACGTGTTCATATTACAACAAGAATGCATTGGTAAATTTAAAGGAACAGCTCTCAGAATACCAAAGCAGAGGACACAAATAAACATCACGGATGATTTAGCCGAGGCAATAGCCAAGACTAGGTATGCTCTACCTGTAACAGATACCTCTGTTTGCACTTAAAGATGATAAGCTTACATTAACTTGTGAAAATACAACGAGTATGATTTAACATTTTGCAATATTAATTTATATTAACGATTTCGATTAGTGCATATTTATAATGCATTCGATAATGGCAAAGCAGGTGACTTGTCAATTGCTAAAACTGCGATATTGATTTATATTTTGTAGACACCTACCCCGGAATTTACTGATCGTACCAGTGCGTGCGATAGTAGATGTGATATTGGAAGGTGAACGACGCATGGGTGTAATGGTTCCTGTAAGATCTTCTTTATGGACGGAATTGAACCCTGAGGGGAGTTTGAAAGATGAGACACTAGAGATACGATTGTCCATTGCAAGAGGTATAGCCGCTGGATGTCAATTCTTGGCCCTACAGGGATTTCCTGCACCTGACCTACGTATCACCAATGTCCTTGTAAGTTGAGTCAAGGAGTATACATACATACATACATACATACATACATACATACATACATACATACATACATACATACATACATACACACACACACATACATACATACATACATACATACATAATAATAATCTTTATACTGGATAGTTCTTTAAGCATTTAAACACTTGTCTACATACATACATACATACATACATACATACATACATACATACATACATACATACATATAAATGCATATGGAACTTAAAAATCAGTCCGTATAAATAGCTGTTAAATCCGACGTTTCATACCAATCTCATCCAGGAGTATTAATGATTAGTATAGGCAGATACTTCACCAGCTGTACCTTGCTGACTGAAAAAATGTCTCCGAGTCATAATAATTACTGCCTATAGTTACTTGAAGACGTTTATCTGCATGTTTGTTTATTATTATTTCAGCTCTCCAGACCCCATTCGAAGGAATTGTATCCACAAATAAATACCCTAAAACTCCGAGATGACATGGTGCCCTATCCAGACGGAAAGCCACCATTCCACATTGCATCTGAACGTTACAGTGGTGTACACCAAACGACAGGCATCTCTGCTCACAACGATGCGCACAATGTTTATGCCTTTGGAATTTTGCTTTGGATGCTTATCCTTGGAGAATATCGTAGACCTTTTTATGCAATGACGGGAAACTTTGAAGAAATCAAGTCTGCTGTGACGAGGAAACAAAGTCCCAATATCAATAGAATACACAAAGACTTCCAAGAACATCTCGAGAAATGTTGGTCTTCCCTTCCTAACTTTAGGCCATCTTGGGAAGATATTAGGAAATGGTTTGAACCCCCCAAAACAAAGTTTGAACAACTCCATGAAGAGTACAGTGTAAAAGACGCAACACAACTATTGGGACCCAGAGACCAACAAGCAACCAATACCGTGGTAGGTATGGGGAGTGGTGAACATAGAAGGAGCTCTCCCTCCATGATAAGTGAGCCTCGTGAACACAGCAACAAACAAGGTGAGGCAATCAAAGATAGCGGAATCGATCCAAGTGATGTACATTTTGATTTACCAAATGAATGTGATAGAGAGAAGAGAATAGTTGCAACTGGCGTAGCTCACCATAAACAACGTAGTAAGGGAAAAGCTCGCGAAACACGACCAGCCCCCACTGAACAGACTTCTAATACACCTGTTGACATCGTTCATGTATCTGATACACAGCTGTCAACAGAACCAGTGAAATCACATCGTAAAGAAGATAGGGGTATAAGCTCATTCACGGGGACAACAGGACAAGCATTGAGACCACCCCACAACGTGTACGATGACCGTACTCGTTCAGATACTCCTAAACGTAGAGGTGATAAAAGTAAACAAAGGAGAGCCAAAGGGACGCCGTCTCCGACGAGTTCGGAACAACCGTTAGTTTGTGAGTCGGTTGGTGAAGTATGGACACCCAATACTGGACCGACTACAGAATCACAAGAACAATCTAGAAAACCAAGGGTTAAACCAAGGTCCCCTGACAAAACAAAAATCCGGGATAAAGACAAGAAAAGGGAGCGACAAGAAACCACTGTCTGAACTCTTGATCACATGCAGTGACGTAATTGACTCGGTAAAATTTACGACATATACAAAAAATACAGTAAATGAAAATTATTGTATTCAAAATATGCATTTGAAGATAATTCCCAACATTAATGATGTCATATTGACTCTGTTAAAGTCATCAAAATCACAAAAATGATAGTGAATATAATAAACAACCTTAATTTTCAAAATAGACATGGTAAAATGCGTGCAATGTTCTACAATAATACACTAGATTATAAATATTTCTTTCTTCCAAGAAAGAGTGCATACAGGCATTGGTTGTATCACCAAACAATTATCTCGTGTATGTCGGACTTACCACTACCTGCCACTCAGCAATGTAAAGACCTAGCAGTCAACAAAAGTATGTCAATCACGTACACCGCTTTGACTACCGACATCAGCTGTCACTGATGAATTCACGCAATTGCTTCAATTAATCTCGGGCTGTCATATTAGCCATGAGGATTAGATAGGCCAATTTTTCTACAGCTCTGCCAGACAACTATATTTCACACCTACATTGTTAATACTAATCCGAACAAGACCTTTAAATTTGCAAATCGTATATATGTAACGCAATAGTCATTTATGCATATTGATTTTTTAACAACGTATCCATTACAAATTTAGCAAGTATAATAGCGATATCAAATTAATCCCATCTAAATACAGATGCATGATATCCAAATCTCCAAGAACAACTGATCGACAAGGGTTCTGTCAAGATTTGGTCTAGTTCATCGATCTGTGTTAGATCTGTACTTATTACGACTGACGGTGCATAATTGTGTAGCAGGGCTTCTAAATGTATAACATTGTGGTTTCGGTTTATGCTTGTGATGACATGGATTTCCCTAACGAAAGCGTGCTCAAAAGTCACGTTTCTACTTTTACATTAGAACTTTGTACATATGAGATAGAAACTGGAACAGTTGATGCTGCATATCAGATGTAGACAGTATCCCACTTCTGTGTTTGTGTAAAAGTTCTAATTTTGAACTTATCAAGCATTTACCACACGCATGAATGAATAATGAAAGGCAAACCATAATCTATCCGAAAACAAATCTTTCAGTTGTATTTCCCAATGATTCATCTATTTTTAAAACACGGTGTACCATGTTAGTGTTTGGCTATGATTTGTAAAAGCTGATAGAACTTTTTGATTTTCCAGAACACAATAAAGACGACCATGCTAAATTTTCAAAAAAATAAATCGTTAGCATGCAAGTATCCAGTTGTGTTTATATATATGAAATTTAAGTAAACGACCGACAAGGAATGGCATTTACATACATTTGCGTACTATGTATGTATGTATGTATGTATGTATGTATGTATGTATGTATGTATGTATGTATGTATGTATGTATGTATGTCTGTGTATGTCTGTATGTCTGTCTGTCTGTATGTATGTATGTATGTATGTATGTCTGTCTGTCTGTCTGTCTGTCTGTCTGTCTGTATGTATGTCTGTCTGTAGGTATGTGTGTATGTATGTATGTATGTATGTATGTATGTATGTATGTATGTATGTGTGTGTGTGTATGTATGTATGTATGTATGTATGTATGTATGTATGTATGTATGTAGTGCAATACTGTGTAACAATGAAAACATACAGAGTATTAGAGATAAATAAATTGATACTATATTTAGTTTACAATCTCAGCTACTAGAGTCTGATAAGCGTTCTTTATTTAAGTACATTTTGTTATATGTAGATGACGCCTAAAAGCAAGTGTTACTGCTAGATATTTCAGTGATTTACTAAATATTTTCAAAACACTGTAAGTGAAATTCAATTGAACGTCAATGCTTAATTTGTTATGTTTCCATGCCAATGTCACTTCTAGTGTACACGGCCTAATAAATCAATTAAAATATATATATATATATCTATGCGGGTATAGGTATATATATGTATGTATGTATGTATGTATGTATGTATGTATGTATGCAGGTAGGTATGTGCATAATGTCATGAAGATAACTATCCACGTGACAGATGACAGCTAGATGTGATCAGTCAAGGTCAGATGTTTTCACACGTTTGTGGTTGCTGCTCGGTAGAATCAAGCCAACATGCATGTTTTAACATGTAAACTAGTTATTTTGAACATGGTTAAATGACCTGAGAGTGTTTGCACATGCGCAGTCTTTTCGATTCCAGAGTCATATATCATCCCCGCATATATCATTGTACACGTGAACTATTACATGGTCCTCGCATATTGGAATTACCCGTGCATAACACGTCCCTTCTACCAAGAAAAACTGAATTCTCCGTAGTCTGGCCCTTGGGGGAATTCCAAGTATTGTATTGTAGTTGTACCATTCACTGCACGTATAGAAGAACGCGAACCATACAAAGGTCAGCCGGTCAAAGGTAAAACTATTTAGTGTTGCTATACTTTGCTGTTTACAACCCTTATCTGTCTTGTGTTAACGTCAGGTGAAACTGCGCTTGAAATACGGCCTCTGTAGACAGTACCCAGTGTTGTTTGAAATCTAGTCCGGGGACCCACTATTCCAATATGGCGGCACCACAGCTACGGGGAGATTCGGAAGTGGATGTCTTGAAAGAAGCGTTTTCGATGTATACGAAAGACTCCAAGAGCCTACTACGAATCAAGGACAAAACCATTCAATGCTATGATGGTGTACGACGCCAACTTTCGACTGGGTTACAGCAAGCGGTTGAAGAAAGGGGGCTAAAGCTGTTAGAGAGGAAAGAACAACGAGAGATTGGAAGAGTTAGCCAGAAGCCCAACTTGATTTTTATCGGACAGACAAATTCAGGCAAGAGTTCGTTAATTAATTTAATACTTGGTGGTAC